>NC_137690.1:47352564-47370064 GCF_963989245.1 Nansenia antarctica | reverse complement strand
GATGAAGAGGTCTGTACAGGGGGGGGTAGAGGGGATGGAGAGGTCTGTACAGGGGGGTAGAGGGGATGAAGAGGTCTGTACAGGGGGGTAGAGGGGATGAAGAGGTCTGTACAGGGGGGGTAGAGGGGATGAAGAGGTCTGTACAGGGGGGTAGAGGGGATGAAGAGGTCTGTACAGGGGATGAAGAGGTCTGTACAGAGGGGTAGAGGGGATGAAGAGGTCTGTACAGGGGGGTAGAGGGGATGAAGAGGTCTGTACAGAGGGGTAGAGAGGATGAAGAGGTCTGTACAGGGGGGTAGAGGGTATGAAGAGGTCTGTACAGGGGGTAGAGGGGATGAAGAGGTCTGTACAGGGGGGTAGAGGGGATGAAGAGGTCTGTACAGGGGGGGTAGAGGGGATGAAGAGGTCTGTACAGGGGGGTAGAGGGGATGAAGAGGTCTGTACAGGGGATGAAGAGGTCTGTACAGGGGGGTAGAGGGGATGAAGAGGTCTGTACAGAGGGGTAGAGGGGATGAAGAGGTCTGTACAGGGGGGTAGAGGGGATGAAGAGGTCTGTACAGGGGGGTAGAGGGTATGAAGAGGTCTGTACAGGGGGGTAGAGGGTATGAAGAGGTCTGTACAGGGGGGTAGAGGGGATGAAGAGGTCTGTACAGGGGGGTAGAGGGGATGAAGAGGTCTGTAGAGGAGGGTAGAGGGGATGGAGAGGTCTGTAGAGGAGGGTAGAGGGGATGGAGAGGTCTGTACAGGGGGGGTAGAGGGGATGAAGAGGTCTGTACAGGGGGGTAGAGGGGATGAAGAGGTCTGTAGAGGAGGGTAGAGGGGATAAAGAGGTCTGTAGTGGAGGGTAGAGGGGATAAAGAGGTATGTACAGGGGGTAGAGGGGATGGAGAGGTCTGTACAGGGGGTAGAGGGGATGGAGAGGTCTGTACAGGGGGGTAGAGGGGATGGAGAGGTCTGTAGAGGTGGGTAGAGGGGATGGAGAGGTCTGTAGAGGTGGGTAGAGGGGATGAAGAGGTCTGTAGAGGTGGGTAGAGGGGATGAAAAGGTCTGTACAGGGGGGTAGAGGGGATGAAGAGGTCTGTACAGGGGGGTAGAGGGGATGGCGAGGTCTGTACAGGGGGGTAGAGCTATTCTCATGCTAAAATTGACTGTAAATCCAGATTTTAAAGTTGATATTCTTCCCCGTGGAGCATGCCCCCATAACCTGTGCCCCACCCAAACATTTTAGCACCAGCCGCCACTGTCGAGAATAGAAAAAAGAAACAGCCATAACCATGCTGAATCATGTACCTATATGATGCATTGGCAGTCTGTGACAGTGTGTGCACCTGCCCGGACCCTGCCCTTCTGCCTGAATTTGAGTATGATGCTACCCAAATGAATGTTATTGTTTAGTGCCGTACGCTTTCATGGTATTATATTGTGTGAATTATTATCTGTATGTTGTTTTTCTTTCACTCGACTAACCACCGAGAAAATACTTGAGACATCCGTAAGCATTAATCCAACTGTCTTGCAGTCCTAATTTGACGATGTGTCCCTCCATACCATGGCGGAGTGGTCAAAAACAACTCTCAAAAGGCTTTTGACGGACACGGAAAAATTTTATAGAGTCCAAAGGTATACATTTTATATTTTTACTCACTTGGTCAAATGACCCCACCCACGGCTGTTAACACTGCGAGCGCGAAGTTTTTTCACCTACTTTTAGAGCGACGAGGTGTCGAATCACACGACCACTCTTCACAATGGGGGAGTGTGTATTGACGCACAAAGATCGCTGGATGGCGATGTCACACAAGAAGAGAAAATGACAAGATCACTACCTCTACAAATGCATAAAGTTCCTATGCGCAGAGAAGCAGAGAAGCAGAGAAGCAGGGAAATTATTAGCGCAATCTGATATAAAGCTTGAGTCAGCTGAAAACGAACTATGGAACAAATGTAAATATAAATTATATATATGGAGAGGAGATTGATTGACACTGCGGGAGCTTTACTAACGAATGAACGTTGATTATCATTATTAAAAAAGAATAGTAATAAATATTGCAATATTGTGTTATCATAATTATGAGCTTCACAGTGATAAAGTCTGTTTATTTGTCGTGAACTTCGCCGGTAACGTCAGCCTGTCAGCCCCTGCAACTGCTCACAGTGGTTGTTATATGTGATTATATGGAATGGCTGAATATGTTCATTCTTTTTATTTTGATTACATTATATAATTGTATTTGGTATAATGACAAATAAACTTGAAACTTGAATGATCTCACAGGAGCGCGTACCTGCACGGACCGTTCATGTGCCGCAACCTGTTATAGTTAGTTTCACCTATATTAGTGAAAAGAGCTGAAAGACAATACATGAAAGAAAGGAGAGAAAGAGTACAGAATGATAAATCATTCAGAATGTTATTGGTTTTAATATTTCACAATCTGCCAGAATAAGCACGCTCCCTCGCACGCCCAGTACATCATTTTTGATGCCTCTAATGTGTGTAATGAAAAGTGTGACAATGTTGAAAGACATTATGTCATAATCAAAATATAAAACCTGATTGGATAAAATAAGATTCTGTTGTGATTGTGTTGACATTGTTGTGATGTCAAAAGAAATCTTGGTTATGTAATGTGTAAAGTGGAGAGGAGATTGATCGGGACTGCGGGAGTTTTCATTACTAACGAATGATGGTTGATTATTATTATACAAAAATAATCGTAATAAATATTGCAATATTGTGTTATTATAATTATGAGCTTCACAGAGATGCACAAGCCTGTCGTGTTTATTTGTCGTGAACTTCACGCCGGCCGTAACATCAGCCTGTCAGCCCCTGCTTGTAAGCTTTAAAACCCGCTTGGCTCCCCTCTGCCCCTAAACTCTTTCTCTCTTCTGCCTGGGTGGTGTGTATTCTATTCTTCTATTTACATGGTGGTCACCACGGGTCACCATGGGACTGCTCAGAAAAAATAATAATACATTATACTGTATACTGTAGGTCTATTATAAATATCCGTTCGTTATATAATATTCGTTGATAATTACATAATCAAATGTAGGCTACTGCAATTACTTTCATTACTACTGCTGCGAGAGTTGAGAGAGTTGAGTACAACTGAGTACAACCTTTCTGGTGGGAGGAGTGGGGGGATGGTTTGAAGGGCTTTCTGGATGAATTGGCATCCATTGTTTGTTGATCGGAAACGATCAAAAAGCGATAATTGAGAATAAGATGACCCTCCCCCATGCATCAACCATTACATCAAGTGATAGTAACTCACTTTAGAAACTAGTTCTTAGCCTACACGTTTATTCGTTTATGAGACAGGCGCGCCAGACCTCTTCTCCGTACTTTCCTGTCTGTCTTCACTATATCAGTCCAATAAAATGAAAACTATGAGTGGGACTGCCCCACTCAGAAAAAACATTATACAACAACATTATATACAAATACAATACAATATTATAAATATCCGTTCGTTATATAATATTCATTGATGAGTACAGGCATAATCAAACGTAGGCTCCTGCAATTACTTTGCTGCGGTAGCTATGCATGCACCACACAACGTGATAGGTACATACTGTGCAGTCTATCATTCATAACTGCTACACATATCATAATATCTATAATATATAATATATAATATATATAATAATATATTATATTCGTTGATGATTACATAATCAAATGTAGCCCGCAGCACAGAGCGCATGTCTTATTGAGTCATCTGTATTTGGAACACAAGTTGACTCGCTGGAACGAGACAGGCGCGAGACGCTTGTCCCGCTCCAGTTCTAGTAGATCGCCGACATCATTTTATTTGATGTACACATTTCACGGCAAGAGAATTCCAATTTGTGGCAAGAGACAGCTTATTCACCCAACAATTGTTTGTTCACTGCACATTATAACATGAACACAGTGAGGATTCAAACAAACAAAATAATTAATACACTCTGCAATTGGCTACTACAATGTTGCCAAAATCAACTATCTAATGTTCGAAAACGAATCTACAAATATTAATCTGCGTATATCTATGTAGGCTACAACCGTCTTGCCTGTTGTGTATTATTATCATTGCCGACACAGGTCTAATCATAACTGAACATCTGATAATAAGGTATTATTCATCTTTACTTTATTGGGTGAATAAACTCAATATGAATGATTGTACAGTTGTCTATAGGCAAGAATGGGCTGAAACAAAAGTAGTTACAGTCTCGCTCAAACTGTAGCGAGATTAGGAGACTACTAATTGTAAATAGTAATCCACAATTATGGTTATTACTGGTGGCCTGAGGTGGTCCAGTGGTCTAGCACCGTGGTCTACAGTGATATACAAAAAAGACATTACGGTATATACAAATTATAAATATCTGTTCGTTATGTAATATTCGTTGATGAGTACAGGCATAATCAAATGTAGGCTACTGCAATTACTTTGCTGCGGTAGCTATGCATGCACCACACAACTTGATAGGTACATACTGTGCAGTGTATCATTCATAACTGTACATAGGCTATACATATCATAATATCTTATCACTATTGCATGGAACTTGGGTAAACCCGCTGTGAAAAAAAAAACTCAGCTCCAACAAATCTGAAGGGATTGGGAGACATACTGTACAGTTTATCATTTTCATAAATGTCTGTACATACAGTATACATATCTTATGTATCACTATTGCTATATATAGCCTATATATAAACACATTATGTTACAAATATCAGTCTTATCCACTGTATCTAATTCAGCACTGAAGCCTGAAGATTGTGTGTGTCCCCTTGCGACCTCTGCTGATATAAAAGAGAATCCTTGGAGAAAAAGATGTCAGCCGAATACCTAGGCAAATACACAGAAACACACAGAAATACTGCAAAATCGCTTTATACTAACTCGATTTTGAAAATGTAAAGATGCTGGGTGGTAGAACGCACATATCTAGGAAAAGTCATGAAAGGTGGGTCCTGAAATTTGATCGAGTGCAAAGGTAGATTTTTTTCTTTGTACTCACTGAGATCAAATTACACCTCACGGCTGCCCTAGTGTTAACCGGGCAGATGGAAGAACTTTCTAGAATGATAAAGCAGCCTATAGATGCACACTTCCTATCTGACCTATCCAAACTTCCTCTTTGTCGCCGTAGAAACCATCCCCAGAGGAGTGAGGAAGAGGATGACAACAGTCCTCGTCGCCGGGGGCAACAGCTGTATTGGGAGAACAAGGCCATCATGTGAGTATACCACCACCTGATATGACACATTCTGACTCTATGCTCTAGATCAGTGGTTCTCAAACCTCTCCTCGGGGACCCCCAGCCCTTCCACATATTTGATCTGTTCCACCACCAGCACACCTGATTCAACTTTGTGCTCGATTAGTTGAGGTGTGCTGGTGGTGGAACAGATCAAATATGAGCGGCTGGGGGTCCCCGAGGAGAGGTTTGAGAACCACTGATCTAGGGAAGGTCGTGGCAAAGTAGCCCCCCTACCAGGAGGGGGCGGTGTGGATAGATAAGAGAAGGGAAAATGTCTGGGAGGGAACTCATCTTGTACAGTGTGTGACCAACATGTCAAACGTGGCCTTCATTTAAACCAATACAAAGACCGGGAAAAACTCCCGACGCATAGCCATTAGCTTGGCCTCGTGTCAATCATCTCCCGACAGCCTCCCCCCTCCCTCTCCACAGTGCTTGCTCACCACAGGGTTATGATTCGGAGCCACGCTTACAGACGCTTGATTCGCTAAAATCAAATAATAATAAATACTTCACTCATTGTTATTCCAGGTTTCATGCGCTGTGCAGAGTAGCCTGGGGACATGGTTAGAGGGTAACTGGCATACATATGTATTGTGTGAGTGTGTGTGTGTGTGTGTGTGGGGGGGGGGGGGGGGGCGGGGGTGTGTGTCTCAATCCTAGCCCTCTCACACATTGTGCTTGTGTCACCTGTCATCTCCTGGCCATGTTGTCGTGATTGTCGTTGTCGTTGTTGTTATTTATAATATTTAACATTTTAACCAGTCACAAAAGTCACAGGCAGCAGCACAGTTAACATGGTTGCTGACATAAAAAAAACGTCTAACAATTTACAATGAAAATAAAGAATACATTACGGAATCATAAAATATCCAAAATATGAATCACGTCAGGGATCAAACTAGCGCAATATGAATCAGTGAAAACCCCCACAGCCTGACGTGCCTCCAAGTCACTCAGAATGACTTTCTGAGTGAACACGTTGTGGTTGGAGGTGTGTGAAGACATCAGTCCCTATGTGGCCTTAATCAAACTCACCCTCTGATTGGGTGTCATAGGCGGTGTGTGTGAACCCATAATCTACTTCTAAGCCCATTCCAGGGGAACATGTTCCTAGGCCTTGATGGCTGTTGTTATAGGGGGGGGGGGGGGGGAGGGCTCTGGCCTCAGGCTCACCATCATCTGTGTGTGTGTGTCTTTGTTTGATGATGTGTGTGAGTGTATGTGGGTGTGTGTGTGTGAGTGTGTGTGTGTGTGTGTGTGTGTTTGTTTGATGATGTGGGTGTGTGAGTGAGTGTGTGTGTGTGTGTGTGTGTGTGTGTGTTTGTTTGAGGGTGTATATGGGGGGTGGAGGTAGAGGCAGGAGGGGGGCGGAACACATTTATCGAGTTAGAGGGATAGGGGGAGGTCGAGAGGGATGGAGGGAGGAGGAGTAAACCTCCTATATTTCTGGGGCTTTTGGAGGTAGGAGAGAGAGGGAGAGGAAGGGAAGGATGGAGAGAGGAGAGAAGGGTGCTGGTGGTGTGTGTGTGCGTGTGGGGGGCGTGTAGTAAAGCATAGTAAACCCTATTGGTTTTGGAGCTGTGGGTTATGGCTTAATTCAATTTGTTCCATTGGGCTCAGCTGGCTCTCTGCTCCACTGGAGGTGAAGAAGGTGCTTCTCCATCCAGTAATTGATCCTACACATCACACCCTGGACCCTGGTGGGAGGAAGAGGAGGAGGGGGGGGAGAGAAGGTGGTGTGAGAGAGAGAGAGAAAGAGAAGGAGAGAGAGAGAGAGACAATGAGAGAGATGGAGAGGTGTGTGTGAGAGAGAGAGACGGAGGGAGGAGAGGTGAGAGAGAGAGAGAAGGAGAGATGGCGAGGTGTGTGAGAGAGAGAGACGGATGCAAATCCATTCTTCATATCCAACGTAAAACACCAAATAACGCATGCAGAGCAGAATTAGGACGATACCCACTAATTATAAAAATTCAAAAGAGAGTGTTTAAATTTTACAACCACCTAAAAGAAAGTCACCCTGACACGCTCCACAACAAAGCCCCTACCCACAGAGAGACTCTAGGGAGATGCCCCCTCAGCCAGCTAGTTCTGGGACTCTCACAGTCACAAGCAGAGCCACCTATTAGACTAAACCAAATTATAAGAAAACTAAAAGAAAATTACCTGACACATTGGCAAGAATCAACCAAAATACACAGTGGCAGAATACCTGAGTACTGTGACAGACCCAAAGCTAAGGAAATCCTTGACTATGTACAGACTCAGTGAACACAACCTGGCCATCGAGAAAGGCCGCTACAGGCAGACCTGGCTCCCCAGACCAGACAGACTGTGCACCCACTGCACACAAAACCAGGTGGAAACAGAGCTGCACTTCTTAACTACCTGCCAGCTGTACAAGGACATCAGGGACACATACTTCCCACTGACCACCAACATCCAGGGAGACTTTGAGGACTTGACCAATGTCGAAAGGCTACCATATCTGCTGGGTGAGGTACAGCAATGTGCAAACACAGCAGCAAGATTTGTTAGCTGCTGTGATAGAAAAAGGCAATCAAATGGGCTAAAACCACCATAATAATTGAAATAAGTTTTATTTCATTTATTTATTCTAGCATGTAATCTATTTGTAATCTATTTATTTGTAATCTAGTATGTAATCTATTTATTTATTCTAGTATGTACATGTATGTACATTACATTATTTTTGTTTTTGTTTTTTATCTTCACACTTCACATCCTTTGGCAATGTAAATGTATGTTTCCCATGCCAATAAAGCCCTTTGAAATTGAAATAGAAATTGAGAGAGACAGAGGGAGGAGAGGTGAGAGAAAGAGAGAGAGAGAGGGAAGAGGGAGAAGGAGGTAAAATTAGGGAAGAGAGAGAGAGAGACAGAGACTGAGAAGGAGGGAGAAGTGAGAAGTAGAGAGATATGAATAAAGGCAACAGCAGGTGAATACAGGCACTCTCACTCTACACTGCGGGAGACAGGAGAGAGAGAGGAGCTAGAGAGAGAAGGAGGAAGAGAGAAAGAAAGAGAGAGAGACAGACAGACAGACAGACAGAGAGAGACAGGGAGAGTGAAAGGAGGAGGAAGAGAGAGGGGGAGAGAGAGAGAGAGAGAGAGAGAGAAGGGAAAGGAGGGAGAAGGGATAAGAGGTGAGAGAGAGAGTGAGAGAAAGAGAGAGAGGGGCAGAGGGAGAGACCTGCCACACTATGATGTGGTTAGCCAGCCTCTCTCTCTCTCTCTCTCTCTCTCTCTCTCTCTCTCTCTCTCTCTCTCTCTCTCTCTCTCTCTCTCTCTCTCTCTCTCTCTCAGCCTCTCTCTCTCTCTCAGCCTCTCTCTCTCTCCCTCTCTCTCTCTCTGCCTCTCTCTCTCTCTCTCTCCCTCTCTCTCTCTCTCTCTGTCTCCCTCCCCCTGAGAGGGTATGGCAGCATGATAACCAGGCAGGGACCCAGCATGCGTCAGCCTCACTAACATCCCCACTCTGCTGGACAAGTTTCACCTTTATTTGAATTTATAGTGGCTTTTACCTGAAGGTCACAACATACTGTACAGACAATGGACAAGATGACAGACAAAATACAGAATAGCATACAAACTTTCTCACAGATGCTCTGGTACGAATAATATAACTATGATGGAGCTACAGGGTGCCATTTTTGCTGGAGATTACTTGGCCGTATTTACCGTAATCCTTGTAGGGGATGGGAAAAATGGGAGTTATTTACCGTAATCCTTGTAGGGGATGGGACCAATGGGAGTTATTTACCGTAATCCTTGTATGGGATGAGACCAATGGGAGTTATTTACCGTAATCCTTGTATGGGATGAGACCAATGGGAGTTATTTACCGTAATCCTTGTATGGGATGAGACCAATGGGAGTTATTTACCGTAATCCTTGTATGGGATGAGACCAAAGGGAGTTATTTACCATAATCCTTGTAGGGGATGAGACCAATGGGAATTATTTACCGTAATCCCTCTAGGGCAGGGGTCTTCAACCTTTTCAGCCCAAGGACCCCTTGGACGAGAGACAACCAGAACAGGGACCCCCACATGTAATAAATAAAAAATAAAAAAACATTTTAAGGCCTATAATAACTTTATTCACCTTATTAACCTATTTTGTCACGACCAGAGGTAGGACCCAAACGCAGACACAGGTGAACAGGTAAGAGTTAAATAATAAAGGTTTATTTCTAGTAACAAGGCTGATGGGAATAGGCAGGTGGGTCGTCAGGCAGGCGGGAGGTCAGGCAGGAGGAAGGGTCGGCAGACAGGTGGGGAATCAAGCAGGAAGAATGGTCGGCAGGCAGGTGGAGTAGTCGGCAGACAGGCAGGGGGTCAGACAGGAGGAGTAGTCGGCAGACAGGCAGGGGGTCAGGTCACAAGGGAAAATTAATAAGTAACAGGCTAATTACTGGGTTATTAACCTATATGTGTTTATGATTGATAAAACGTTCATTGGTTATTATTATTATTATTATTGTTGATGAGGCTTATATTTTCTATTATTATTATTATTATTCAACAATTAAACATTTAGCTTCAGGAAGTCAGGTATGCTTACCTCAGTGCGATGACTGGCCCTGGTGGGTGGTACACAGCTTGTCTATTCTGGGGGAGATGGAGGTTGTCAGGCAGAGCATCATGTCATCCTCAGGCTGCAGTCTTGAACGGTATTTGCTCTTCAGGTGGGTGAGGGAGGAGAATCCACTTTCGCAAAGATATGTGGTTGCAAAAGGCAAGAGGCTCACCATGGCCTTTGCTGTCAGTTGTGGGAAGAATTTTTGGCAATGGATCCAGAACTGGATCAGTGGCTTTGACTCGTACACATGCTTGTGTGTACTATCTGTGGACAGGTCGATCAGCTGATCTTCCTCAGCGGCTGTCAGATTTGAGCCGTCGGGTGCATTCTCTTTGAAAGGAAACTGTATCCAGGTCTTGTCCTTTCTCCAGGACTCAGTCTCAGAAAAATATTTTTCGAATTGCCATTCAAGTGCCTCCAAGTGATTACCAATTGCGCGTTTCACGTCAGGCGAGATCACAGCGGAATCCGTCAACTCCTCCACTGATGGAAACATGGAGATGTTATCTCCCCTGACGCGCTCTCTCCATCTTTTCGTTTTTTTCAGGAAGCCTTCCATCTTATCATACAGCTGAATGGCGTGTGTATTGCGGCCCTGCATAGAACTGTTCAGCCGGTTCAACTCTGCGAAAACGTCCGCCAGATATGCCAGTTTAAAGACCCAGGCATTGTCGATGAAATGCGCAGCCAGCTCCGCGCGGTTTTGGCCAATTAGAAATTCGTGGATAGCTGTGTGTTCCTCTCCTGTAGCGGCGCATAAAGAAGCGAAGAGGCGAGTTTGTAGGGCACTCTTCTTAATAACATTTACAGCCTTTACAACAGTGTCCATAACATCGGCAAACTCAGCACTCATTTCTTTAGCGGCGAGGGATTCTCTGTGCAGCATGCAGTGAGTCCACATCACTTTGGGGGCGACTTTTCTGACAAGCGCCATCAGTCCACTCTTTTGCCCAGTCATAGCGCGCGCACCGTCGGTACACACCGCGACACACTTTGCCCAACTTACGTCATTTTCACCGAAAAAGTCATCAATCACTTTGAAAATTTCAGCACTTGTTGTGCGTTCAGGAAGCTTCTTACAAAACAAGAACTCTTCACACATTTCGTCTTGGTCAACAAAGCGCACAAATGCCAAGAGCTGTGCGTCTTTGGAGATGTCCACTGATTCATCCAATTGGAGTGCAAATGCCTCCGCCGTTTGTAATTTCTCAATTAACTGCACCCTCACATCCGATGCCATTTCACCAATTCGCCGAGCAATTGTTGTGTCTGACAATGGGATAGTCTTCAACTTTTCTGCATATCCATATCCATCATTCCCAAACATGGTCTTGCACATATCAGTGGCCGCAGGCAATATCAAATCTTCTGCAATTGTGTATGGCTTTTTACACTGGGCAACGCGAAGAGCAACTTGATATGAGGCTTTCAAAGCAAGCTCACCGACTTTCGCAGATTTTCTTATCATTGTCTGTTGGCCTTGGAGAGAGTGCAGACGAGCCTGAAAGTAGTCCAGTGCTTTATCTTGTAAGTGGCCATGATTCGTCTCAAAGTGTCGTTGCAGCTTTGATGGCTTCATGCTTTCGTTTGAGAGCGTCGCCGCACAAACAACACACACCGGCAATTCCACTCCTTCGGTTTCTATGAAAGTAAATCCAAACTTTAGGTACACTTCTGAATATTTTCGGGACTTTTCTCTTTTGCGTTTATCTGCCCCTGGGGCAGGCGCTGCTGGGGCCGAGGTGGAAGGAGTAGGCCTAGCCGTTGGATCTCGAGCTCGAGGTCTCGTTACTGTTACAAATTTATCCATCCTGCTTCACTAATTAATAGTAGTAACTAATAATGTGAAGTTATAATATCATTATCGGACTCGGACAACTTGCGCAGGTTTAGCTCAACCAGTTTAATCAACACTCAGCTTCAACAGTGCCTCGGGTCATTACCCATAATGCAAATGGTAAATAGTACATTTTTATTGTAAATAGTTTTTTGTCAAAAGTAGCTTATTATTGCCTATTAATGCTTGTAGTTTACTCAATATAACTTTTGTTATATTTTTTAATTGTCACAAATTATTTTGGTGAAAATTGTTAATTATTCTGAAAAAAATTGGCGGACCCCCTGCAGTACCTCTGCGGACCCCCTAGGGGTCGCGGACCCCCGGTTGAAGACCACTGCTCTAGGGGATGAGGCCAATGGGAGTTATTTACCGTAATCCTTGTATGGGATGAGACCAAAGGGAGTTTTGAATACCTCACCTAGCAGTTGCATGGGGTGCAATATATATTCATGCTGTTGACTTAACCGTTGTTAAGAGGTGTATTGTTTTCCCTAACCCTTTTTCAGAAGCTAATTGCTAATCGTGGTCGGTTTTATCTCCTTGTTCTAACCCGTGTTATCTCTCTACCCAGAATTCAGCGTGCCTGGCGCGCCAGCCTGTATCGCAGACAGACCTGGGCGGCGGAGGACGGCCAGGAGGGGGCGCATCATCAACCTGGGACAGCGGCTCTGGAGCCCTACCAGACCGCCGCGATGGACCAGTTTGGAAGGGACCTCTCTCTGGTAAGAGGATGGATGGATGGATGGATGAGAGAAGGATGTTGGCTGGGACCTCTCTTTGGTAAGAGGATGGATGGATGGATGGTTCAGAGAAGGAGATTGGCTGAGACCTCTCTCTGGTAAGAGGATGGATGGATGGATGGATGGATGGATGGATGGATGGATGGATGGATGAGAGAAGGAGATTGGCTGGGACCTCTCTCTGGTAAGAGGATGGATAGATGGATGAGAGAAGGAGATTGGCTGGGACCTATCTCTGGTAAGAGGAAGGATGGATGGATGGATGGATGGATGGATGAGAGAAGGAGATTGGCTGGGACCTCTCTCTGGTAAAAGGATGGATGAATGGATGGATGAGAGAAGGAGATTGGCTGGGACCTATCTCTGGTAAGAGGAAGGATGGATGGATGGATGAGAGAAGGAGATTGGCTGGGACCTCTCTCTGGTAAGAGGATGGATGGATGGATGGATGGATGGATAAGAGAAGGAGATTGGCTGGGACCTCTCTCTGGTAAGAGGATGGATGAATGGATGGATGAGAGAAGGAGATTGGCTGGGACCTCTCTCTGGTAAGAGGAAGGATGGATGGATGGATGAGAGAAGGAGTTTGGCCAGGACCTCTCTGGTAAGAGGATGGATGGATGGGAGAAGGAGGGAGGTGCATTTACCTTTGTCTTACAAACTATCCCGCGCCGGCAGCAGCAATGGGCGGCATGAGTCCCGATGGGGAAGAAAAGAACGGATGGGAGGGAGGGAGGGAGGGAGAGAGGAAGAAAGAAAGGGGGATGAGGGCGGTGTATTTACCTCACTGTTGTCTGGGGCACGGCGGGGGTGGGGGCGGCGGGGGGGGGGGGGGGGGGGCGTTTGGCGAGCTGCCCAGGTTCTTAATTAGACGTTAATTAGCTGAAGTTAGTTGATTGATTAATGAAGTGCCTGTGCCCTTGTCCTCCCCTCTGCCCCCCCCCCCCTCCCCCCTCCCCCCCTAGTGTGGGTGAGGAATTAAACTGTGCTCACAGGGCATGGCTGGCAGCAAAATAAATTGTGTGTGTGTGTGTGTGTGTGTCTATGTGTGTGTCGGGGGGGTGGGGGGTGGGAGGAACAAAGACAGGCAGAGAAGGGGAGGGCAGAGATAAGAAGCAGAAAGTAATTGCTTATGGAGTCTCTCTGCTTTCCATTTGTTTATTTTAAATAGATATATTTTTAGGACATTTTTGCTTTATGGGGATAGAGACAGTAGAGACTGACAGGAAGGATGGGTGAGAGAGTGAGAGAGAGAGAGAGAGAGACAACTCTTACATCCATCTGTACGCCGACGACACCATTCTTTACACGTCTGGCCCCTCTCTGAACACTGCCCTGACCGACCTCCAACAGAGCTTTAACAGCATCCAATATGCCTTCTCCAACCTCCATCTTCTCCTAAACACCAATACAACTAAATGCATGATCTTCAAGCCTCCTGTCCCCCAAAAATCACCTCACTGGATGGGTCAGTACTAGAATTTGTCAATACATACAAATATCTAGGTATCTGGCTTGATAGTTCACTCTCCTTCCAAACCCACATCAATAACCTACTCACCAAAGTCAGAACAAGAATTGGTTTCCTGTACTGCAATAAAGCTTCCTTCACCCACTCTGCAAAACACAGTTTGGTAAAAATGACCATCCTGCCAATTCTGGACTATGGAGATATCATTTACAGGATTGCCCCCAAAAACCTTCTCAATAAACTGGACGTCATCCATCACACTGCCATCCGCTTTGTCACCGGTGCCCCTTTCAATACACATCACTGCGACCTGTACTCCCAAGTCAACTGGCCATCACTCCACACCAGGCGACTGACCCACTGGTATCAGTTCATCTATAAATCCATCATCGGCAAATCCCCCCCCATACCTCTGCTTACTACTGAACTTCTCATCCAACACACGCAATCTCCGCTCCAACAAATATATCACTCTGGTCCCCCCCAAAGTCCGTACCTCCTTTGGCCGTCATTCTTTTCAGTTTGCTGCCCCCACTGACTGGAATGTGTTGCAGTTAACACTAAAACTCACCACTTTTATAGCATTACCCACTTTTAAACACTCACTTTTAGATATTGTCTCGGATCACTGCACCTGCTTTTAAGTTAACTTCCCCCTGGTCCCTGCTGTCTTTTACATATTGTGTTGATATATAGATGTTTTTGATACTTGTGTATGGCATTCATGTTTTATATTGTATATATTGGGTTGTGTTCTATATCGTATATACTGTGTTGTGTTTTGTGTATAGACTTGCCTCTGTTCTGCCAATTGGCCAGATCGTCATTGTAAATGAGAATTGGTTCTCAATTGACTTATCTGGTTAAATAAAGGTAAAAAAAAAAAAAAAAAGAGAGAGAGAGAGGCTGAGAGTGAGAGAGGGAGAGAGAGAGAGAGAGAGAGAGAGAGAGAGAGAGAGAGAGAGAGAGAGAGAGAGAGAGAGAGACCGAGACAGACAGAGAGAGCCACAGAGAGAGAGAGAGAGGGTGAGGTGGGGGGGTGAATGACGTATAGAATATACCGAGGGTGGGAATCAAACCAGGGGCCTTGTGATGATGATGTGGTACACGCATTTGTGTGCCACGGGGCTAAGCGCCCCCTCTGCTGTCCACGTCTGTGGTTGTAGAGGACACACCCCCCCCTCACACCCCCCCCCTCACACTGGCCCCCTCACACTGACTGACCCCCGCACACTTGCCCCCCCACACTGGCCCCCTTGGATATGAAGGAGTGCTGCTCAGCAGAGTTTTAAGGAGGGTGAAAGTTGAAATTGTACAATGTCCCATGAAGGGGAAGGAGTGTGTCAAGTTTGAAGAGTGTGACTGTTTCGCAGCCCCTTCCCTGGGCCCAAACGTACCCCAGCACTTTAATTCAGGCTTTTGGGCCTAGTGTGACATTAAAGGTTAAAGGACTTTAGCGTCGCAACCGTAGGTGCCACAGACACGGTTCAGATATTTTCCGACTCGGCTCGGCCCCACCGACAGGCCCCACCCACTTTGATACAAGCCACTCCCCCTAAGTGTCTAAGCCACTCCCACTTTGATACAGGCCACACCCACTTTGATACAAGCTCCACCCACTTTGATACAAGCCACTCCCCCTAACTGCCTGAGCCACACCCACTTTGATACAAGCTCCACCCACTTTAATACAAGCCACTCCCCCTAAGTGTCTAAGCCACTCCCACTTTGATACAAGCTCCACCCACTTTGATACAAGCCACTCCCACTTTGATACAAGCCACTCCCCCTAACTGTCTAAGCCACACCCACTTTGATAAATAAATTATATTTATATAGCGCTTTTCCGAGGCTCAAATACCCTGACAATATGGGGAAAACGGGAAAGTGCTGTGTCCCTTGTTGTATGAATAGATCCGACCGGTCTCAAAATGTAGCCTATAATTAATGCAAGTGCAATCGGTTACTCATTCTCGCAGTTCCAAATGAATGAACGTTGAAGCGCACTGCCGTCGGGTTGTAAAATAGCCTAGTTTGATAGGCCTATTGACAGCGAATAAAACAGTGAAGATGACAATTGTTTCTGCTGTTGTTATTAAAATCTGTTCTCCGTTGGTTGTATCTCAAAATGTGGCCTATTAAAATCTGTTCTCCGTTGGTTGTATCTCAAAATGATATGGCCTAACTAATGATGTGGCCTAACTAATTAATGCAAGTGCAGCCAGGGGCGTGTCCAGGGGGTGGCCTGGGGTAGCACGTGCCACCCCTGAAATCTGATTGGCCACCCCAGGTGCCACCCCGCTGATTGATTGGCACACAGCTGACATGATGTATATAATTTGATGTAAAGAACTCTCAAAAAACACATACGAAATATTGTTTTAAGTACAATAAAGCTTTATTTATTTTAAGAACGTGTGGAGTGCATCTCCAGCAGTGCGATATCTGTAAACATACTATCTGTAGACTCTCCGCTCAGGGTTGCCAGATGGGATTGACAATTTCGAGCCTAACCAGTCTAAAAACAGCTAAATCCACAAAAAAACAGCCCATCTGGCAACCCTGTCTCCGCTGCTTCAAACTCTTCCACTTGTTGCGCAAAATGGGCCAGAGTTTGTCAAATCCAATGTTGGGCATCTCGTTTCTCAAGTCCTGGTATAGACCAAAATATACAGGTAAGCCAAAGGCAAGTGGATCTGATGAAGGTAAAGCAATCTTTCTCACTTGATCTTCACCAGAGAAGAACCCCGGTGAATGATGCCCCCGCCCCTTTTACAGTCGCGCGCGTTTAGGCAACGGAAGCGTGGACAAAAACAACATTCTTGATCCAGAGTTAGGTACGCTTAAAATAGCTTACAACGGCTACTAGCATAAAGAAATGTCTGCTTGTTGCGTGTTCGGTTGTCAGAATCGATATTCCACGACTATCGGACTCAAGTTCTACCGAATTCCATCAGGATCAGACCATTTCAGAGCAACCGGCGGCGTCAACTGGACTGAGGACAAGATAAAAAAAAATGCTTGTGCATGTGCCGCCCATTATATCAGGTAAAGTATTGTAGCAACCGTGTAATAATATGTTCATTAATGTTGCATATAATGCTCAGAAATTCAATGTTAGCACTGTTACTGTGAGCTGTGTTGTGTGCCAATGCATTCCTGTGATTGGTGGAGGTCACGGGG
Organism: Nansenia antarctica; assembly: GCF_963989245.1. Lineage (NCBI taxonomy): Eukaryota > Metazoa > Chordata > Actinopteri > Argentiniformes > Microstomatidae > Nansenia > Nansenia antarctica. Next base: position 47,352,958 of record NC_137690.1, on the reverse strand, counting down.
GGGGCGGGTGTTGCGTTGAGGAAAGGAGAGCTTCGGTGAACTGGCGGTTTTGTATGTGGAAGTTTGCAATGAAACGCACGGATTGTAAGACAACCTATCTTGTCTTTGGCTTGGGAGGACTTCTGATTTCAAGACATAAAAGTCTGAATCTATGTCATGGTATTTGATGTACTGTACATGACCACAGATTGCGTAGTTGTAGGCATCTAGTGATTTATATGCTGTCAATTTCTCACGGGCCTACACGCTAGGCAATGCAAACTTTTCATACTTTTCACAGGCAGGTAATGGCCAGGTAATGGATTGGAACAATATCTCGTTAACTCCGACCACTCCCCCAGATTTGTTTGTTTAAAGAATAAATATGGGAGTTTAATATTACATTTGTATGGTG
>NC_137690.1:47336745-47341745 GCF_963989245.1 Nansenia antarctica | reverse complement strand
GAGACAGAGAGCGAGAGAGCGAGAGAGAGAGAGAGAGAGAGAGAGACGGTGATGGATTACTACCCAATTAAAAACGTGTTTTACTAATTGGTTAAAAGGGTAAACAGCTCCACAGGAATGGTGTAAAACAGTTCAGAGAGAGAGAGAGAGAGAGAGAGAGAGAGAGAGAGAGAGATCGAATTGAAGTGAAGTAAATCTGCATGTGTTATGTATAATTACTTTCCCCCCCCCTTCCTCTCCTCCCCTCTCCTCTCCTCCTCCCCCCCTCCTCCCAGTGTAATGACTGATAATTGCTTTGTCTGTCATCCAACAAATTAATTAAACACTTCTCCAATTCCCTAAGCTATAGAAGAGGCACACACATACTCATCTTGGTTCCACACTCCTCCTTTTCTCTCACTCTCTCTGTCACACACACATACACACACACACACACACATAAGTCACATGCTCATAAATTCTAATTTCCCACCTCTCCTACACACTCATACTGCATTGTATGTGCAGACATAGTCTCTCTGTCTCACTCTCTCTCTTTCATTATCTCTCTCTTACACTCTCTCTTTCATTATCTCTCTCTCTCTCTTTATCTCTCTCTCTCTCTTTATCTCTCTCTCTCTCTTTCTCTCTCACACAGAGACAGATACATACTTGTGTACACACACACACACACACACACACACATACACATACACACAGCACACACACAGCAAAGGCTAACAGTTAGCAGTCCTCTCCAATACACCGGATTCCAATGTCCCTAACACAGCATTGTCGGAATGACATTCCCAGATCTCATCAGAGAACTTCACAGTTTCGTAGCGGCTTTACTAGACAAAACCTGTACATGCCTTTATTGTAATTACAAACAACATTGGTTCAATTGAATGGGAAAGTATGTCCAAACTTTTGACTGGTGCTGTATACTTCCTCGATTTCATTAGGAGACTGGAAACATTTTCTTCACAGTTAAGCCTGGTACACACATAAAGATTTTCTAAATCTTGACAGATTTTTTTATCTGAGAGAGACACCACACATGAAGATAAAAAATCATGGATTGAACAGTTTTGATCGTATTGTGTGTGGTGTGCTCCAATATTCCCAATACAGCACACCACATACACGAAGATCTGTCCTACGACAGTCTAGAGCAGGGGTCGGCAATTAGGTTTGGCCTCGGGCCCAAAAAATGTTTAGCCACTAGATGGCGGGCCCGAACATAATCAAAGGATAATTTAAGTAATTGATTGTTTAAACATGTGACACGTTCTAATGCTTTGACTTTTCTTTCGAGAAATGTACACATCGCTAGTCAACTAACACAGCTTGTTTTGTGAGCCTGCTAACAATGTAAAGTAGTGTTATAATTAACTAGGTAGCAGTCCAATCCATTTTGTTGCAGTATTAGGCTTGACTAGTGAGTTTGTGTTGTGATTCTCAACAACGTTGAAACGTAGTTTCACCCTTTTCCATAGTTTTGAATAATAAATGTGTGGACTGACGATGTATCGCAGCCTAACTTATTCTAATAATTATTTAACATACTTTTATTCTGAATGATTCCCCCCTCCTCCAGACAAGGTCACATTATTTATTATTGGATTGGTTGTTTGCGTGCCGGGTGAAGTTAGCTAAACATTTAACCTGCTAACTAGCAAGAGAAACATAATGTCACTCTCCAAAGGTCTAAAGAGGAAAGTTGACGGTGAAAACAGGGCATTTAAAGAGGAATGGACAGGGAACTATACGTTCATCCTACCTGGTTTCATTAATGCAAAGCCGTTGTGTGAGACTCACATCTTCCGTGCTCACAATGTTCCCTTTCTATACATGCGAGTCGTCCTTTTCCTCAATGAATGTGATAAAGACGCACGAAGGAATCGATAGATGCATAAAAAATAAAAAAAACTGCCTGCGGATTAAAGTGACGTCAATATCACCAGATATCAAGCAAATAGTGACCGATGGGAGATGCCACTTTTCACATTAAGTGAGTACCAAGCCTGGCGTTATTGTATTTAATAACCTAATTGTATTTTGTATATTTTGAATGAATGGCTTATGGCTCATTGTACTTATTATCCCTAATAGCGCGTTTGCTCTGTCGTTTCAGGAGCATAGGCCTACCACCACTTTTGCGCCGATTTTGTTGTCAATGTTTTTCAGAAAATTAAACAGAATTTGCTTTGTTACTGTTCATATGTGTGTTGCAGTCTCATACGTAAACATTACGTTTGAATGATTTAATGAGCTGATGTTATTTTTTTCAAACCACACCGCATGTCGGCTATTTCAGCACCACGCCTTGTCCACCTGCTTATGATTCACTATGAGGGGTTCAGCGTCAGTGCGCTTCGGTGCACCCCGCTGCCTGATTGTCTGTCCCTGTGTCATTCACTCTCAACATGAATAAAAGTACAATAAGCATTATTCAGGTGGTGGTAGATTTTCTATTCGGACATTATAGGCGCGGTGTGGGACTGTCGGTCCGATATTGTAAACAAAAAAAACAAAAATAAAACCAAAAAAGTGGATTCTCAAAATAATCTGCTGGGCCAAATATTATTGGTGACGGGCCAGCAATGGCCCACGGGCCGCCTATTGCCGACCCCTGGTCTAGAGTCTCGTCCTGCAAGCCAGAAATCTTGCGCAATCAGGGTAGTAGTACCCTGACTGACCTGTAAGAGGCAGCCATGTGCGACAGGGCAAATAAAGTTCAGAAGAACGAAAAGAAGAAGACGCGTCAGTCAACTCGCTTCTTGATTTGGCTACATTCCATTCACGTCACAATGATTTTTGATCGTAAATATTGAACACGTTTATGAACACGTTTCTGAGCAGATTGTCGGGAGAAATGGACTCTTAACACACCTCACACCACAGGATAATCTTGGAGGATAATCTTTAGAGCCATCCGATAATCGGGTGTTTTTGCTGTCCTTGGTCGGAAGGGGGGAAATCGGGCCAAAATCGGCCAGATTATCTCTATGTGTGTACCAGGCTTTAGATGAGATGTTCTGAGATAATAATAATAATAATAATAATAATAATAATAATAATAATAGTAATAATCATAGTAATAATCATCTGTCCTCATAACAAGTCTCACAAAGCATTCAAATGTGTTATAACTGTAAGCTTTAAGTCAAATACTATATAGGCACCATTTAGCTGACACTTTTATCCAAAGCGACTCACATCATTGCAGTGAGTGCATACGTTTTTCAGTGTATAGGTCCCAGGGGGAATCGAACCCACAACCTAAGCGTTGTTAGCGCCGTGCTCTTCCAACTGAGCCATAGAGGACCACAGTGTATGTGTCTGCCCAGTGCACTGTGGGTAGCAACGCCTTGGCAGGGTAATTAGGTTGGTCTAGCTTACTGTATATTCTGTCATTAGAATGGAAATGTTACAGTTCAGTAGGCTACATGATGATGGAATATAATCACAATTAGATTTAGCTCCTTGTCTCCCAAACCGCCGCTCTGTTCACCCAGTCGCCTGGCAGAGCAGGCTGTCCTGAGGTCAGCAGCAGGTCACTGGGACCTGTCTCACCGCCATTTTGTGTCTAGCTGTGACCTTCTACCGCTGCACAGTGGAGAGCATCCTCACCTACTGCATCTGCGTGTGGTTCTCAATCTGCAGAGCCGCAGAGAGGAAAGCGCTACAGAGAGTCGTGAGATCGGCCCAGAAGATCATCGGCGCCCCCCTCCCCTCTCTGGAAGAGCTGTACAACACACGCTGCCTCAGGAAGGCCTCCAAGATCTCCAGAGACCCATCCCACCCTGGGAACGAACACTTTGTTCGGCTGCCCTCAGGCGGTTCAGGACCATGTCCGCAAGGACAAATAGACTGAAGCTCAGCTTCTACCCTAGGGCCATTCAGGCCCTGAACACAGCAAAGACCTAGGTTCTAGGCCCTGGACAATCTAGACAATTTGATGGCAGCTACTAGATTGTAATCATAAGTGCAATACTGAAATACAAATGTGAACATTTCAAACCTGCAAACTGCGACACTTTAAATGAATGTGCAATAATACTATGTGCAATATGACAACCCTCGTGTACATAAGGTTCAGAGATAGGAAATGTTAGGATATGTATAGCATAGCATAGAGTACAGCACAGTGTTTTATTTGTATAGTAGTATAGTATAGTATAGTGGATAGTGTATATAGCCTTTATTTATGTAAACCAGCTCTTTTCCCTTCTTTTTTTTACTATTTTTTTTCCTAGCACCAGGGGAGCCCCCCCTCCTAAATGTCATTGTATGGTACCTGTACTGTATTAATGACAATAAAGACCATTCATTCATTCATTCATTCATTCATTCATTCAGCTGGAGAGGACAACAGTAGGTCACTGGGACCTGCTTCTCCGCCATTTTGTGTCTAGCTGGAGTGGACAACAGTAGGTCACTGGGACCTGCTTCTCCGCCATTTTGTGTCTATCTTGAGTGGACGCCAGTAGGTCACTGGGACCTGCCTCTCTGCCATTTTGTGTCTAGCTGGAGAGGACAACAGGAGGTCACTGGGGCCTGCCTCTCCGCCATTTTGTGTCAAGCTGGAGAGGACAACAGTTGGTCACTTGGACCTGCCTCTCCGCCATTTTGCGTCTAGTTGGAGAGGACAACAGGAGGTCAATGCCACTGCTGCTGTGGCAGACAGAAGGTGTGAAGGCTGTAATAAGTGCTGCTGAAAGCCGCCGTCACCACGGTGACGACACAAGCTGTGAAGGACGTTTGAAGAGACCCTTCTGTGGTAGAGATGACTGACAGAGCTGACATTTCTGCTCCTTCCCTAGGACCAAAATAATCCCAAAAGTCAACATGAGAGTGAGAACAGTTTGTGACTGCAGAGCCTCTCCTAACCTTTTCGCGCGTACGTTCTAGACCCCCCCCCCCCCCCCCCCCCCCCAGGGTAAATTCTTCATTTAGACTTTTTGATTAGAGTCAACCTTTTTGTCATTGTACAGAGTACAATGTATTTTCTGCTC
>NC_137690.1:47324245-47331745 GCF_963989245.1 Nansenia antarctica | reverse complement strand
GGCGGGTCTCTTTGCTTATTAAAATCTGTAAATATGACCAGGATATAAATTCAACGTAATGATTTAATTTTCACTCTCTCTCTCCCTCTCTCTCTCCATCTCCCTCTCCCTCTCTCTCTCCATCTCCCTCTCCCTCTCCCTCTCTCTCTCTCTCTCTCTCTCTCTCCCTCTCTCTCTCCCTCTCTCTCTCCATCTCCCTCTCCCTCTCTGTCTCTCTCCCTCTTTCTCTCCCTTTCTCCCTCCCTCCCTCTCTCTCTCTCTCTTTCTGCTATGTGTCCTCTCTCGCTCGTTAATATCGCATTCATTTTCTAAACTAATTACAGAAGGGTAACGATTTCTGGGGGGCAGAGTTTTATGCATTCTGTTCGCCTGCGCTCTTTGGTCTCCTGAAATATGCCGACCCTTCCCTCCGCCATCCATCGTGTTTTAAGGCTGTGAGGTATGGATCGCCCGTGGAGTTTTTTATGGCGCCCTGTAATTGGAGTTTTATGTAGATGTCCTTGGTGGTTGATCCAAACCACACACGCTCCAGGTGTTATACCGACCCGGCTGAACACTACGGCGGTAGAGATGGGAGATTGGGAGATGGTGTATCTGTTGTTGACACGAGGCGTCGGTAGCTAGCGGTAACTCCATTACAAAACGCTTACTCGTCATAAGATTAGATTCGATTAGATTCCACTTTATTGTTATTGCCCAGTACCAAGTACCAGACCAACGAAATGCCGGTTAGCATCTAACTAGAGGTGCATACAGTGATATAAGAACATAATATAAAAACATGACAACGATAGTGATAGGTACAGTATGGCATGTACGGTAGTTAAGAGGTACAGTTATGAGCTGTACAGTTAAGGTAGCGCATACATACATACATACATACATGTACAGTATGTCAAGTACAGATCTGATTGGAGGAGAGGGGAGGAGAGGGCGTAAGAGATTAATTCCTGATCGTCGCTGACGCAGACGCGTCTTCAAAGAAGCACTAGTATTTGCCTGGAAAGAAAAAATCCCATTTGACTGAAAGAACGTCAGTTCATTTCTTTTCTATTCCTTTTTCTATCCCCCCTCTCACTGCGAAGCCGCTCATAAACGGGAATAGCCTAAGAAGTATTTACCTCCTAGTTTACGACCCCTCATTAAAGTCATATCAGCTGTTGCTACATACAGGACATCTTACGCCTAATTTACGGCCCATTACGGAACGATTTATTAGTGGTAATTGTGAGAGCGAGAGAGAGGAGGGAGATGGAGTGGGTGAGAGACCCTCTTAGTGCTGCTGGTGGCTGCAGCTCGCTCTGGGGCCAACGACTGTGGGATCGCTCAGCTGGTGGTCCGAAAACCACCATGGTGTTACACACAATGGGGTGTTGTGTGTGTGTGGGGGGGGGGGGGGGGGGGGGGGTGGGGGGTGGGGGGGGATGTAACACTGTATCCAGTCTGTCTGCGCTTTACTCAGACACACACACACACACAAACACACACACACATACACACAAAACACACACACCTCCCTCTCCCTCACACACACCTCCCTCTCCCCTCACACACACCTCCCTCTCCCTCACACACACCTCCCTCTCACACACACACACCTCCCTCTCCCCTCACACACACCTCCCTCTCCCTCACACACACCTCCCTCTCACACACACACACCTCCCTCTCACACACACACACCTCCCTCTCACACACACACACACACACCTCCCTCTCCCCTCACACACACCTCCCTCTCACACACACACACCTCCCTCACACACACACCTCCCTCTCACACACACACACCTCCCTCTCACACACACACACCTCCCTCTCACACACACCTCCCTCTCCCTCACACACACCTCCCTCTCACACACACACACCTCCCTCTCACACACACACACCTCCCTCTCCCTCACACACACCTCCCTCTCCCCTCACACACACCTCCCTCTCACACACACACACCTCCCTCTCACACACACACACCTCCCTCTCCCTCACACACACCTCCCTCTCCCCTCACACACACCTCCCTCTCACACACACACACCTCCCTCTCCTTCACACACACCTCCCTCTCTCCTCACACACACCTCCCTCTCCCCTCACACACCTCCCTCTCACACACACACCTCCCTCTCACACACACACAGCTCCCTCACACACACACACACCTCCCTCTCACACACACACACCTCCCTCACACACACACACACACCTCCCTGTCACACACACACACACCTCCCTCTCACACACACACACCTCCCTCTCCCTCACACACACCTCCCTCTCCTCACACACACCTCCCTCTCACACACACACACACACACCTCCCTCTCCCCTCACACACACCTCCCTCTCACACACACACACACACCTCCCTCTCCCCTCACACACACCTCCCTCTCACACACACACACCTCCCTCTCACACACACACACCTCCCTCACACACACACACACCTCCCTCTCACTCACACACACCTCCCTCACACACACACCTCCCTCACACACACACACACCTCCCTCACACACACCTCCCTCTCACACACACACACCTCCCTCTCCCTCACACACACCTCCCTCTCCCTCACACACACCTCCCTCACACACACACACACCTCCCTCACACACACACCTCCCTCTCCTCACACACACCTCCCTCTCACACACACACACACACCTCCCTCTCACACACACACACACACACACCTCCCTCTCCTCACACACACCACCCTCTCCCTCTCACACACACACACCTCCCTCACACACACCTCCCTCTCACACACACACACCTCCCTCTCACACACACACACCTCCCTCACACACACACCTCCCTCTCCTCACACACACCTCCCTCTCACACACACACACCTCCCTCTCACACACACACACCTCCCTCTCCTCACACACACCTCCCTCTCCCTCACACACACCTCCCCCTCCCTCACACACACCTCCCTCTCCCTTACACACACCTCCCTCTCACACACACTTCCCTCTCCCTTCACACACACACACACACACACACCTCCCCCTCCCTCACACACACCTCCCTCTCCCCTCACACACACCTCCCTCTCCCCTCACACACACCTCCCCCTCCCTCACACCAGCCTGGTCTCACACGGCAGACGTCAGAATTCGACGTTTATGGACAAACGTTGAATTCTGATGTGAGATTGCATTCCAAACGTCGAATTCCGACGTGACATTAGGGTAGCTCGTTCTGAAAGCGCAGGGGTGCGCCTGTCGGGCTAACCCTAACCCTAACCCTAACCCTAACCTTAACCCTAACCCTAACCTTACTTACTTGTGAAAGCGAGTACATACCTGTAATTACAGACACAAGACCTGACAAAGGGAAACAGTACTCAACAGTAACTCGACTACTGCAACTCACTCTATGCTGGACTTCCTGATAAGACCATCTACCGCCTGCAGCTAGTCCAAAATGCCGCTGCCAGGCTGGTGTCAGGCACTAAAATGAGGGACCACATCTCCCCTGTCCTCATCTCCCTTCACTGGCTCCCAGTAAAGAAGAGAGTGAAGTTCAAGATCTGCACCTCTGTCTACAAAGCTCTCAACAGTCTCGCCCCACCCTACATCAAGGACCTCCTGGACCTGTCTTCCACCTCAAGGCCCAGGCTCAGGTCCGACGCCCAACTCAGCCTGAGGGTCCCCCGCACCAACCTCAAGAGGAAGGGTGACCGTGCCTTTGCGGTGATAGCACCGACCGTGTGGAACGCGCTCCCTTCCGCCATCAAGTCTGCCCCCACTCTGGACTCCTTTAGAGCCAAGTTAAAAACCCACCTCTTCGTCAATGATGTTCCCTAAGTCTACCCCCTATTTGTTGTAAATTGCATCCCTTGAGATGTTCGTTTAAGTAGTCTGTGTCTGTTTGCTTTCTGTGTTCCTTGTCCTTGTCCTTGTCTTTATCTGTTCCTTTACCCGGGCTGCGCCCCGGGCCGATGTAAAAGTTGGATGGGGGGCGCATTATAAATAAAATTAACATTAACATTAACATTAACAGCAAAGAGGTTGAGAGAACATCTACCTGGAAATAGAGAGGGTTTATTGGGAGAAGAGAGAGGGGAAGCTGTGGGGAAAGAAAACGTACCTACAACACCTGGAAAGAAGGTGACGGAGGTTGGATACTTACCTGGAATACCTGAGGGAGGACCTGGGGAAGAAATAGATCACTTATCAGAAATAGATCAGGAACAGGTTGAGGAATGGGCAGGAGGTTACTTACCAGAAATGGATCGGGGGGAAACTGCAGAGGGAGAGGGTATGTCGACAACACCTGAGAGAAGGATGGCTAAGGGGAGAAAGTTGAACACCAAGGCTAATCAATCTAGGCCTTCTGGTGTACAGGAAGAGAGTGGAGATGTTACCATCTGCCCCATTGTGCAGAGACCCACCCGACATCAGAAGACCTTCCAGAAATTAGTCCACTGGTCACTGGAGGTGAGGAAGCCTGTACTAGTGGTGGGAGACTCCAATCTATCGAGAATCCCAAGATACAATTTCCCACTGGTACAAATAGACAGCTTCCCAGGGGCCCAAATACACCACCTAAAGGCTATACTGGATAAACTAGATCCGTGTCCTTTGACCCATAAGGTGGTGTTATCAGTGGGCTTGAACAACTGCCTGAGGGGAAACCTTTTGAGCACGACCCAAAAGCAATTCCAACAGCTAGTGTCAACAGCAAAGAGGATTTTTCCTCAGGCTGAAGTGTTCATTCCCCTGGTGCAATGTTCAAAAAAATTGACACCTCAGGTGGGGGTCTTGGCGGACCAAATGAATCAGTACCTCCAAGTCTCCTATAGAGTACTGAGGGGGATAGACGACAGCCAATTTAAGACTGAATCCAACGATCCAGTCCACTGGACAGCGGGGACTGCCAGTAAAATTCTAAATGAATGGATGGCTGAATTAAACTGAGAATGGGGGGACAGAGTGATTTTATCCCCAGAACTTCTAATGTCTTGAACCTAGCACTTACGTTTATGCCTGAAGAGGCAGAACTTACCCTTTTAGAGAGGGGCCTTTTATTTATTCCAAATCCACTGGCAAGTAGCAAACAGGACCTACAGAGGGACCTCCATAGTTTTCATAGACGTGTTAAATTATTGGACCACTTCAATTACACCCTGGATTCAGCCCGTGAACCATTCACCAAATCCTCACACTGGGAGCCTAAATGGGCTCGGTTTCCGAACCCATTAAAGAGTTGATAAGGGAGGATGAACAAGGGTTGGAGAGGGTTGATTTTAGAAGAATTACAAAACAAAACCTGTCGAAAGAAGAGAGAAAAGCATTAAAACAATTAAAAAATAACCAAGATATAGTTATTAAACCTGCGGACAAGGGATCAAAAATTATTATTATGGATAAAAATCTATATTTAACAGAAGCAAATCGACAACTCAACAACAAGAAACACTACTTACCTTTAAGTGGGTCAATCCAAGTAGAGACACAGCAAAAGATCAGGGCGATCCTGGAAAACCTATATGAGGAAAGAGTGATTTCAGCAAAACAAAAGACCTACCTGTTTGGTGAGAACCCTCCACGCTGCCGAAAATTCTATCTTTTACCTAAAATCCATAAGGATCCAGCGACATGGACGGTTCCCCATCAGGTCCCTGTAGGCAGGCCAATTGTCTCAGACTGTGGCAGTGAATCCTACAGGATTGCAGAGTTTATTGATTTCTTTCTTAATCCCCTTTCCCAGAAACACGATAGTTATATTAAGGACACTTATGATTTTGTAGAAAAAGTTAGAAAAATGGAGGTACCAGATGGTTCTTTTTTGTTTTCGATTGATATCGACTCTTTATATACAAATATAGACACTTGGTTAGGCCTGAATGTAGTTAGGGAATTATTTAGAAGAAATCCGCACCCGAGGAGACCAGATGAGGCCCTTCTCATATTATTGGAGTTGGGTCTCACAAGGAATGACTTTGAATTTGACTCTAAGTTTTATCTGCAGGTGCATGGGACTGCTATGGGGAAGAAGTTTGCTCCAGCCTATGCAAACATCTACATGGCAGATTGGGAGCAGACTGTCTTCCCCAAATGCGTCAAACTTCCAGATGTGTACATCAGATATCTGGATGACATTTTTGGAGTTTGGTCACACTCTGAGGCGGATTTCAGGGAATGTATAGCTGTGCTTAATGGCCACCATGAATCGATTACAGTGAAATATAATTTACAAAAACAAAACATTTAGTTTTTGGATACTGAGGTCTATAAAGAGGAGGGGGCTCGGAGGTTGGGAACGAGGGTGTTCTTCAAGCCGACGGACACTCATGCCCTACTGCACAAGTCCAGTTACCACCCTAGACACACCTATAGGGGAATTGTAAAATCTCAATTAATAAGGTTCCATCGGATTTGTACAGTGGAGGCGGATGTCCAGTCGGCAACCAGAACCCTCTTCCAAGCCCTGCAACCCAGGGGATATAGCAGGACTTTCCTCCGGACCATCAAAGCTGAGGTCCAGCAAAACTTTAGTAGGGGGGATAGACCTGCAAAAGAAGGGGACAATTGCAGGATAATTCCTTTTGTTTCCACGTTCTCCCCATCCTCAATGGAACTTAATAAAATGATTAAAATCAATTTTAAAAGGACTCAAGATATCGTCGAACCGCTGGTGGATTTTAAAATCATTGCAGCCTTTAGGAGGAATATAAATATAAAAGATTTGCTATTACATGCAGCATTAAAAAGCGATAAACAAGATAAACTAAAAAGACATTTAAAAACACCAAAATACATTACGAACATATATACAGACAAAGGGGCTCCAATCTGGAAGGTTCTGGGTTTGGAGTCCTCAAACCTGGTATATGGAATAAAATGTGGGGTCTGTTCTAAATGGTACATTGGTGAAACTAAGAACAAACTTTGTGAACGTTTAAAACAGCACCTTTACAGGGTAAATCGTATTGAGGAATCCACCCTACTGTACGAACATTTTAGAGATCATGGTAGGGAGAATCTCCTGATTGTAGGCCTGGAATCTGGAACCTGTTGGTCAAAAAGACAGAGAATGATGAGGGAAAGACACTGGATTAAAGAACTAAACACAATTTCACCGAGTGGTTTAAATGAAATATAAAAACTTACCTCTCATTTAATATGTACAGTCCAGTCCTGAAAAAAATCTGTAAAGGAAATAAACACTTACCTGCGATCCGATAGAACCTGAAAAAAGGGTTAAAAATAAAATAAAAAATACAGTTAAAATGGGTGCTTACCTGGATACGTACTGAAATTCTGAAGCCGGAGATCCTTGGATTGTGGATGGTCGACAACATAATCTGAACAAAGATCTGAAAGTAGAGAAAAAAACTAAAAGATTAGTGTGCCTGTGCATTCTGCGAGCCTTCGGGCAAGCAGAACCTTTTATTCCCCTAACCTAACCTTAACCTCAACCCTAACCCTAACCCTAACCCTAAACCTAAACCTAACCCTAAATGTGGCCTAACTA
>NC_137690.1:47306745-47319245 GCF_963989245.1 Nansenia antarctica | reverse complement strand
GGAGAGGGAGCTGAACCAGACCAGCTTCATTCTCCTCCACGTGGCTTCAAGTCAGATGAGACAAGAATACTATCATGTTGACACTTACCTGGGTTGTCCAATAATACTCACTGTGTCTGACTGATCCGATATACATTTCCCTTAAAACACAACCTGTCCTTCTCATTTTGTGTGTGTGTGTGTGTGTGTGTGTGTGTGTGTGTGTCTCATTTCCCTTAACTCCATTATCATTAATTCCAAGGCAGTGAAATTTGTGGAGTATATAAATCATGTGGTGTGAATTAGTGTCTGCATCACTCGCGGTGTGTATGTGTGTATGTGTGTGTGTGTGTGTGTGCGTGTGCGTGTGTGTGCGTGTGCGTGTGCGTGTGCGTGTGTGTGTGTGTGTCTGTGTCTGTGTCTGTGTCTGTGTCTGTGTCTGTGTCTGTGTCTGTGTCTGTGTGTGTGTGTGTGTGTGTGTGTGTGTGGTGTGTGTGTGTGTTGGTATGTGTTTGTGTATGTTGGTGCACACACACGCTCAACCAGATGGCCCTGTGGTTAAGAACATTTATAACTTTTAATCTTTTAATAACTTATTTACTTTCCCCTTTGTTCTGTTTCCCTCCCTCCATCCCTCCCTCCCTCCTTCCCCTCCTCTCTCCCTTTCTCCTCCCTCCCTTCACCCCTCCCTCCTCCATCCCTCCCTCCCTCCCTCCCTCCCTCCCTCCCTCTCTCACTCCATCCCTCCCTCACTCCATCCCTCCATCCCTCCCCTCCTCCCTCCCCCTCCCTCCCTCCCTCTCTCCCTCCCCCCCTCCATCCCTCCCTCCCTCTTTCTCTCTCTCTCTCCCTCCCCTCCCCTCCTCCCCCCCTCCATCCCTCCTCTATTCCTCCTTCCCCTCCTCTCTCCCTTTCTCCTCCCTCCCTTCACCCCTCCCTCCCTCCTCCATCCCTCCCTCCCTCCCTCTCCCCCCTCCCTCTCTTCCTCCTTCCCTCTTTCCCCTCCTCCCTCCCTCCATCCCTCCCTCCCTTCCCCTCCTCTCTCCCTTTCTCCTCCCTCCCTTCCCCCTCCTCCCTCCCTCCATCCCTCCCTCCTTCCCCTCCTCTCTCCCTTTCTCCTCCCTCCCTTCCCCTCCTCCCTCCCTCCATCCCTCCACTCCTCCATCCCTCCCCCTCCTCCATCCTCCCTCCCTCTCTCCCTCCCCCCTCCACCCCCACTCTCCATTCCTCCCTCCCTCCACCCTCCCCTCTCTCTCTCTCTCTATCTCTCCCTCCCTCACTCCCTCCATCCCAGCGGACAGCTCACAGCTCTAAGATGGATGCCATGTTTTATTTGTCCCTTCCTTTATTTATTTCATTCCGCCGCTGCGCTTAATTAGAAACAGCTTTACGACGGCCTTGAGATATCGTCATGGTGACAGACACCCGGGCAGAGGCGGTCCAAGGGGACTGACAGGACGCCTGCAGGCCAAATGTGTCGTGTGTGTGTGTGTGTGTGTGTCAGGTGTGTGTGTCGTATGTATGTCACATCTGTCAGGTGTGTGTGTATCACGTGTATCAGGTAGCTGTGTGTGTGTGTGTGTGTGTGTCAGGTGTGTCAGGTTTGTGTGTCATGTGTGTGCGTGCATGAATGTGGGTGTGTGTGTCATTGCATCTTGTCAGCTTTGAGTGGCAGGCTGCTCACACACACACACACACACACACACACACAGTACAGATTATCAGCAATGAGCAGGGAGTGAGACATTGCATCCAAATAAACTAAGCAGACAAAATAACTCACACACACACTCCCACTCCCACACACACATACACACACACACACACACACACACACACACCACACAAACACCCTTCTCTAGTCAGTCTTCCAGAGGTTTAGAGAGCCTTCAGTTCAGCTGGAGAACAGACAGGAGGATCAATCACACCTTTTATCTGTGAGTGGCACTCGTCCTTGGTGTGTGTGTGTGTGTGTGTGTGTGTGTGTGTGTGTGTGTGTGTGTGTTTGAACTTGTGCGTGTGAATGTGTGTATGTGTGTGTGTGTGTGTGTGTGTGTGTATGTTTTAGTGGTGGCCTTGGCTCTACTTTAATCTTTCTCTGGCCCACCCGTCTGTCAATCACAGGCCCCGCCCATCCATCTGTGAATCACAGGCCCCGCCCATCTGTCTGTCAATCACAGGCCCTGCCCATCTGTCTGTCAATCACAGGCCACGCCCACCCAGACACCAGGTTAGCTCTGGCTTACCATCACAACGTACCACTTTCCCTTCACACACACACACACACACACACACACACACATACAGGCACATACACACACAAACACACACACACAGACACACACACACACACGCACATACACACACAATCACACACACACACACACACAATCACACACACACACACACACACACACACAACCCCCCCCCCACACACACACACACACACACACTCCCCCAAGCCACTCACCTGTTCATTAAAGACAGAAAGACAATCGAAAAAAGGAAAGGAAAAAAAAAACTCCTTCTCCCCTGGTTTCTTCCTTCTGAAACACGCGTCTCCTCTTAATGAAAATGTCAGAGTAGCAGGAGAAGGTCTCCCAGCGTCAGAGCAGTTCAATCTAATTCCACTTAATTCATTTAACCTTTACTTAGCCCTGGGGGCCGCACCTCCCACCTCCACCCCTCTGTCTGCAGAGAGGCTGCACCTACCACCTCCACCCCTCTGTCTGGAGAGAGGCTGCACCTCCCACCTCCACCCCTCTGTCTGCTGAGAGGCTGCACCTCCCGCCTCCACCCCTCTGTCTGGCTTACCATCACAACGTACCACTTTCCCTTCACACACACACACACACACACACACACCGTGGTGGGATGTATCTCGGGGGGGGACGAGGCGGCGTACAGGGATGAGGTAGAGCAACTGAGCAAGCTGTGCAAGGTTAACAACCTGCTGCTGAACAAGTCAAAGACCCAGGAATTCATCGTAGACTTCAGGAGGAAAAAGTCTGAGATCCAGCCCCTGCTCATCGACGGAGAGAGCCGATTCCTGGGACATCACATGCGGGATGACCTGACCTGGAAGGACAACACAAAAGGCACCATCAAGAGGGCACAACAGCGGCTATACACCCTGAGATGCCTCAGGAAGGAACACAACAAGCAGGAGATACTGGTGGCCTTCTACCGCGGCGCAGTGGAGAGCATCCTCACCTACGGCATCTGCAACTGATTCTCCAGCTGCACAACAGCGGAGAGAAATGCGCTACAGAGAGTAGTGAGAACAGCACAGAAGATCACCGGCGCCCCCCTCCCCTCTCTGGAAGAGCTGTACAACACACGCTGTCTCAGGAAGGCCTCAAAGATCTCCAGGGACCCGACCCACCCTGGGCACATACATTTACCAGGCTGCCCTCGAAAAGTAGGTTCAGGACCCTGGCCGCTAAGACAAACAGACTGAAGAACTGCTTCTACCACAGGGCCGTCCAGGCCCTGAACACAGCAAAGACCTAAGTTCTGGGCCCTGGACAGTCTGGACGGATTGTATGGCAGCTGCTGGTCTGAAAAAAATAAAAATAAAAAATCAGGTGTAGTGCTGAGGCACAAACATGTACATTTCAAGCCTGCAAACTGTGACACTTTAAATAACGTGAAAAAATACTATTGTGCAATATGACAACCCTAGTTGACTATCTGTGCAGTATAGTACAGTGGATTGTGTACATAGCCTTTATTTATGTAAACCAGCTCCTATTCTTGTGATTTTTTTTCTTTTTCTAAAAGTGTTTTTTTTTCCCCTTTCCTAACACCAGGGGAGCCACCCCTCCTAAATTTCGTTGTTTGGTACCTGTACTGTAGCAATGACAATAAAGTCCATTCATTCATTCATTCATTCAGGCTGCACCTCCCACCTCCACCCCTCTGTCTGGAGAGAGGCTGCACCTCCCACCTCCACCCCTCTGTCTGGAGAGAGGCCCAGCCCGCGCCTCTGTGGCTCAGCTGGGAGAACACAGCGCTACCAACGCTTAGGTTGTGGGACCATATATATACTGAAAACATCTCCCAACCTCTCTCTCCATCTCCCCTCTCTCTCTACCTCTCTCTTTCTCTCCCTCTCCTTCTCTCTCTCTCTCTCTCTCTCTCTCTCCCTTCCTCCCTCCCTCTCCCTCTCTCCCTCCCGCCCTCCCACCCTCTCTCCCTCCCTGCACACACACTGCGACGTAAGTCCCTTTGGATAAAAGTGTCAGCTAAATGGTGTGTATTGACCGGGGGGTTGCAATTCGGTTCTGTCCTGCTCGAAGGCACAATGTCTTCTGAGTGTAACAGGTGGGAAATTTAACCTGCAACCTGGTTTAAACAGAATACCGCTGTATTGCCATTGCTGTGTTGCTGCTGGGTACGATGGGATATGAAGGTTGTGGAACCGTACTGCTTGGAAGTCGACTGTGGGAAACGGTCCTTGTGGCAGCTGCTGTTGTTGACACGATACGGTCTCCAATGTCTCCGATATCCCCTATCTTTGTCATTGATTGTGTACTTTAAGGCAGTGGTTCTCAAACCTCTCCTCGGGGACCCCCAGCCGCTCCACGTATCTGATCTGTTCCACCACCAGCACACCTGATTCAACTAATCAAGTCCAAATCTTTGTACTTCATTAGTTGAATCAGGTGTGCTGGTGGGTCAACAGATCAGATATGTGGAGAGGTTGGGGGTCCCCGAGGAGAGGTTTGAGAACTACTGCCTTAAAGGAAGGCAGTTCTGAGAGCTGTGTCTTCACTGAGTTCGGTCTGGTGTGTCTCTCTGCTTGCAAGTATCATAAACCTATATTGTGATTTGACTCTTTGAGTCTCACTTTTGCTGAAATATTACATTTACATTTACATTTTTGGCATTTAGCAGCTTATTCCAAAGTGACTTACAATCAATACATTTGACTAAGCAAGTGAATCATCAATCCACCAGTCGTAGCAGGAAGAGTAATCTAGCTCAGGCCCGGGGCCATTGGCAGTCTCTGTGATAGAAGGAAAAACCTTCTTCTATCACCTTCTTCTAAACCTAGACTTTAAAAAAAAAAAAATACAGACACTGGAGAAACAGAGAAACAGTACAAGGGGGGCAATAGAGGTTTTAGGGGACACGGTAAAGGGGAAAAGCGGGTGTCTTCAGGGTGTCTTCAGGGGACGCATTACAGTGGAGAATGTCCACGACAAGGACGTCCTCGGGGGTCTGGGTTGGTACCGTGTTACACTGTTACATACCAGGAGGAAATGGGAAGAGTTTGACGCATCGGAGAAGTAGAGTGTGTGTGTGTGTGTGTTTGCGTGTGTGCGTGCGTGCGTGTGTGTGTGCGTGCGTGTGTGCTGGGCCACATTAGATCGGAGGAATCTCAGGCACGGATAACTCCCGTCACGAGAGTGTGTGTGCGCTTCCGAGCCTCCTCCCCTACCCGGTCCACAGCGGCGAAGCAGAAGAAGGATGAAAGGAAGAGAGGGAGAGAGAGAGGGAGGAGGAGGAGTGGAAAGAGGGAGAGAGAGAGACACGATGGAGAGGACGGAGAGAGAGAGAGACAGCTGTGCCGGACGTATCGAAAAAAGGGATGGCCGAAAGTGGAGGGGTGGAGGAGAGGGGGGGGGGGGGGGCGTGGGGAGTGTAAAGAGAGGGGGGGGGGGGGGATGGAGGGATGGAGAGGGAGGGAGAGAGAGGGCGGATGTTTACGGGGCTCTTGGAGCCATCTCTCGGCCTTCTGATTGACGAGTGTGTAGGTAGTCGTAGACGTGCGCGTAGGAGCTGGGAGATAATACACATAAATTGCACGGCGACCTCAGAGGGGAGGGAAACAACAACATGGCCATAAAACCACCTTTCATGTTTTTGTGACACACACACACACACACACACACGCACACACACACACACACACACATGCGCACACACGCACACACACTCACGCACACACACACACACACACACACACACGCATGCACACGCACATACACTCATGCACACGCACGTACACACACACACACACACATTGATCCCTTGCTTATATCGATACCAATGGGACAGGGTGGGATGGTCTCTTCGTGTGACAGGGACATCTCAGTTTACGAGACGTGAGGTCATTCCTGCTTTAGTGTGTGTGGGGAGGAGTGGGGGAGGGAAACGGAGAGAGAGAGAGAGAGAGAGAGAGAGAGAGAGAGAGAGAGAGAGAGAGAGAGAGAGAGAGAGAGAGAGAGAGAGAGAGAGAGAGAGAGAGAGAGAGAGAGAGAGAGAGAGAGAGAGAGAGAGAGAGAGAGAGAGAGGAAGAGGAAGGACGTTCATCAAACAAACAGTGTATACTGATAAATGATGATAATGATAATAGCTGATAGCTGAATGTCGGTGTGTGTGTGTGTGTGTGTGTGTGTGTGTGTGTGTGTCCCTCTCCTCTCCATCTCTTGGTCCACTAGCGTTGACCTTCCCTCCAGAGTCGTCTTTTGGCTCCAGGATTGATGTATTTTTTCTCCCAAAACCCTGCAACCCTTCCACCTCCTCCACCTGTCTCTCTCCCTCCCTCCCTTCCTCTCTCTCTCTCTCCCTCCTTCACCATTCCGTCAACCTGCTTTATTTCGGTTGCTATAGCTACCGTCATCAGAGGAAAAGGAGTTTTAGTGTGAGAGAAGCCAGGTTTGAACCAGCTGGAGCTTTTGAGAACATCTCACAGAAACATGTGAGAAAACGTGTGTGTGTGTGTGTGTGTGTGTGCGCATGTGCATATGTGTATACTGTATGTGTGTGTGTGTGTGGGGGGGGGGGGGTGTCTGGGTGTGTGTGCTCGTGTGCGCATGTGCATATCTGTGTGTGTGTGTGTGTGTGTGTGTGTGTGTGTGTGTGTGTGTGTGTGTGTGTGTGGACAGTGATACAGACAGGGTAGTGGACAGTGACACACAGACAGGTTAGTGGACAGTGACACTCAGACAGGTTAGAGGACAGTGACACACAGACAGGTTAGTGGACAGTGACACACAGACAGGTTAGTGGACAGTGACACACAGACAGGTTAGTGGACAGTGACACACAGACAGGTTAGTGGACAGTGACACACAGACAGGTTAGTGAACAGTGACACACAGACAGGTTAGAGGACAGTGACACACAGACAGGTTAGTGGACAGTGACACAGACAGGCTAGTGGACAGTGACACACAGACAGGTTAGAGGACAGTGACACACAGACAGGTTAGTGGACAGTGACACACAGACAGGTTAGTGGACAGTGACACACAGACAGGTTAGTGGACAGTGACACACAGACAGGTTAGAGGACAGTGACACACAGACAGGTTAGAGGACAGTGACACACAGACAGGTTAGTGGACAGTGACACACAGACAGGTTAGTGGACAGTGACACACAGACAGGTTAGTGGACAGTGACACACAGACAGGTTAGAGGACAGTGACACACAGACAGGTTAGAGGACAGTGACACACAGACAGGTTAGAGGACAGTGACACACAGACAGGTTAGTGGACAGTGACACACAGACAGGTTAGTGGACAGTGACACACAGACAGGTTAGAGGACAGTGACACACAGACAGGTTAGTGGACAGTGACACACACAGACAGGTTAGTGGACAGTGACACACAGACAGGTTAGTGGACAGTGACACACAGACAGGTTAGTGGACAGTGACACACAGACAGGTTAGTGGACAGTGATACACACAGACAGGTTAGTGGACAGTGACACACAGACAGGTTAGTGGACAGTGACACACAGACAGGTTAGAGGACAGTGACACACAGACAGGTTAGTGGACAGTGACACACAGACAGGTTAGAGGACAGTGACACACAGACAGGTTAGTGGACAGTGATACACACAGACAGGTTAGTGGACAGTGACACACAGACAGGTTAGTGGACAGTGACACACAGACAGGTTAGTGGACAGTGATACACACAGACAGGTTAGTGGACAGTGACACACAGACAGGTTAGTGGACAGTGACACACAGACAGGTTAGTGGACAGTGACACACACAGACAGGTTAGTGGACAGTGACACACAGACAGGCTAGTTAACAGTGACACACAGACAGGTTAGAGGACAGTGACACACAGACAGGTTAGTGGACAGTGACACACAGACAGGTTAGAGGACAGTGACACACAGACAGGTTAGTGGACAGTGACACACAGACAGGTTTAGTGGACAGTGACACACAGACAGGTTAGTGGACAGTGACACACAGACAGGGTAGTGGACAGTGACACACAGACAGGTTAGTGGACAGTGACACACAGACAGGCTAGTGAACAGTGACACACAGACAGGTTAGAGGACAGTGACACACAGACAGGTTAGTGAACAGTGACACACAGACAGGTTAGTGGACAGTGACACACACAGACAGGCTAGTGAACAGTGACACACAGACAGGTTAGTGGACAGTGACACACAGACAGGTTAGAGGACAGTGACACACAGACAGGTTAGTGGACAGTGACACACAGACAGGTTAGTGGACAGTGACACACAGACAGGTTAGTGGACAGTGACACACACAGACAGGTTAGAGGACAGTGACACACAGACAGGTTAGAGGACAGTGACACACAGACAGGTTAGATGACAGTGACACACAGACAGGTTAGTGAACAGTGACACACACAGACAGGTTAGAGGACAGTGACACACAGACAGGTTAGAGGACAGTGACACACAGACAGGTTAGAGGACAGTGACACACAGACAGGTTAGTGGACAGTGACACACAGACAGGTTAGTGGACAGTGACACACACAGACAGGTTAGTGGATAGTGACACACAGACAGGTTAGTGGACAGTGACACACAGACAGGTTAGAGGACAGTGACACACAGACAGGTTAGAGGACAGTGACACACAGACAGGTTAGTGGACAGTGACACACAGACAGGTTAGAGGACAGTGACACACAGACAGGTTAGTGGACAGTGACACACAGACAGGTTAGTGAACAGTGACACACAGACAGGTTAGTGGACAGTGATACACAGACAGGTTAGTGGACAGTGACACACAGACAGGTTAGTGGACAGTGACACACAGACAGGTTAGTGGACAGTGACACACAGACAGGTTAGTGGACAGTGACGCACAGACAGGTTAGTGGACAGTGATGCACAGACAGGTTAGTGGACAGTGACACACAGACAGGTTAGTGGACAGTGGCACACACAGACAGGTTAGTGGACAGTGACACACAGACAGGTTAGTGGACAGTGACACACAGACAGGTTAGTGGACAGTGACACACAGACAGGTTAGAGGACAGTGACACACAGACAGGTTAGTGGACAGTGACACACAGACAGGTTAGTGGACAGTGACACACAGACAGGTTAGTGGACATTGACACACAGACAGGTTAGTGGACAGTGACACACAGACAGGTTAGTGGACAGTGACACACAGACAGGTTAGAGGACAGTGACACACACAGACAGGTTAGTGGACAGTGACAGACAGACAGGTTAGAGGACAGTGACACACAGACAGGTTAGTGGACAGTGACACACAGACAGGTTAGTGGACAGTGACACACACAGACAGGTTAGTGGACAGTGACACAGACAGACAGGTTAGTGGACAGTGACACACAGACAGGTTAGTGGACAGTGACACACAGACAGGTTAGTGGACAGTGACACACAGACAGGTTAGTGGACAGTGACACAGACAGACAGGTTAGTGGACAGTGACACACAGACAGGTTAGTGGACAGTGACACACAGACAGGTTAGTGGACAGTGACACACAGACAGGTTAGTGGACAGTGACACACAGACAGGTTAGTGGACAGTGACACACAGACAGGTTAGTGGACAGTGACACACAGACAGGGTAGTGGACAGTGACACACAGACAGGTTAGTGGACAGTGACACACACAGACAGGTTAGTGGCCAGTGACACACAGACAGGGTAGTGAACAGTGACACACAGACAGGTTAGTGAACAGTGACACACAGACAGGTTAGTGAACAGTGACACACAGACAGGTTAGTGAACAGTGACACACAGACAGGTTAGTGGACAGTGACACACAGACAGGTTAGTGGACATTGACACACAGACAGGTTAGTGGACAGTGACACACAGACAGGTTAGTGGACAGTGACACACAGACAGGTTAGAGGACAGTGACACACACAGACAGGTTAGTGGACAGTGACACACAGACAGGTTAGAGGACAGTGACACACAGACAGGTTAGTGGACAGTGACACACAGACAGGTTAGTGGACAGTGACACACACAGACAGGTTAGTGGACAGTGACACAGACAGACAGGTTAGTGGACAGTGACACACAGACAGGTTAGTGGACAGTGACACACAGACAGGTTAGTGGACAGTGACACACAGACAGGTTAGTGGACAGTGACACACAGACAGGTTAGTGGACAGTGACACACAGACAGGTTAGTGGACATTGACACACAGACAGGTTAGTGGACAGTGACACACAGACAGGTTAGTGGACAGTGACACACAGACAGGTTAGAGGACAGTGACACACACAGACAGGTTAGTGGACAGTGACACACAGACAGGTTAGAGGACAGTGACACACAGACAGGTTAGTGGACAGTGACACACAGACAGGTTAGTGGACAGTGACACACACAGACAG
Organism: Nansenia antarctica; assembly: GCF_963989245.1. Lineage (NCBI taxonomy): Eukaryota > Metazoa > Chordata > Actinopteri > Argentiniformes > Microstomatidae > Nansenia > Nansenia antarctica. Next base: position 47,308,601 of record NC_137690.1, on the reverse strand, counting down.
GTTAGTGGACAGTGACACAGACAGACAGGTTAGTGGACAGTGACACACAGACAGGTTAGTGGACAGTGACGCACAGACAGGTTAGTGGACAGTGATGCACAGACAGGTTAGTGGACAGTGACACACAGACAGGTTAGTGGACAGTGGCACACACAGACAGGTTAGTGGACAGTGACACACAGACAGGTTAGTGGACAGTGACACACAGACAGGTTAGTGGACAGTGACACACAGACAGGTTAGAGGACAGTGACACACAGACAGGTTAGTGGACAGTGACACACAGACAGGTTAGTGGACAGTGACACACAGACAGGTTAGTGGACAGTGACACACACAGACAGGTTAGTGGACAGTGACACAGACAGACAGGTTAGTGGACAGTGACACACAGACAGGTTAGTGGACAGTGACACACAGACAGGTTAGTGGACAGTGACACACAGACAGGTTAGTGGACAGTGACACAGACAGACAGGTTAGTGGACAGTGACACACAGACAGGTTAGTGGACAGTGACACACAGACAGGTTAGTGGACAGTGACACACAGACAGGTTAGTGGACAGTGACACACAGACAGGTTAGTGGACAGTGACACACAGACAGGTTAGTGGACAGTGACACACAGACAGGGTAGTGGACAGTGACACACAGACAGGTTAGTGGACAGTGACACACACAGACAGGTTAGTGGCCAGTGACACACAGACAGGGTAGTGAACAGTGACACACAGACAGGTTAGTGAACAGTGACACACAGACAGGTTAGTGAACAGTGACACACAGACAGGTTAGTGAACAGTGACACACAGACAGGTTAGTGGACAGTGACACACAGACAGGTTAGTGGACATTGACACACAGACAGGTTAGTGGACAGTGACACACAGACAGGTTAGTGGACAGTGACACACAGACAGGTTAGAGGACAGTGACACACACAGACAGGTTAGTGGACAGTGACACACAGACAGGTTAGAGGACAGTGACACACAGACAGGTTAGTGGACAGTGACACACAGACAGGTTAGTGGACAGTGACACACACAGACAGGTTAGTGGACAGTGACACAGACAGACAGGTTAGTGGACAGTGACACACAGACAGGTTAGTGGACAGTGACACACAGACAGGTTAGTGGACAGTGACACACAGACAGGTTAGTGGACAGTGACACACAGACAGGTTAGTGAACAGTGACACACACAGACAGGTTAGAGGACAGTGACACACAGACAGGTTAGAGGACAGTGACACACAGACAGGTTAGAGGACAGTGACACACAGACAGGTTAGTGAATAGTGACACACAGACAGGTTAGTGAACAGTGACACACAGACAGGTTAGTGGACAGTGACACACAGACAGGTTAGAGGACAGTGACACACAGACAGGTTAGTGGACAGTGACACACAGACAGGTTAGAGGACAGTGACACACACAGACAGGTTAGTGGACAGTGACACACAGACAGGTTAGTGGACAGTGACACACAGACAGGTTAGTGGACAGTGACACACAGACAGGTTAGAGGACAGTGACACACACAGACAGGTTAGTGGACAGTGACACACAGACAGGTTAGAGGACAGTGACACACACAGACAGGTTAGTGGACAGTGAGACACAGACAGGTTAGTGGACAGTGACACACAGACAGGTTAGTGGACAGTGACACACAGACAGGTTAGTGGACAGTGACACACAGACAGGTTAGAGGACAGTGACACACAGACAGGTTAGTGGACAGTGACACACAGACAGGTTAGTGGACAGTGATACACAGACAGGTTAGTGGACAGTGACACACAGACAGGTTAGTGGACAGTGACACACAGTCAGGTTAGTGGAC
>NC_137690.1:47299245-47301745 GCF_963989245.1 Nansenia antarctica | reverse complement strand
TGGAGGGGATTCTGAGCCAGGACATGCAGACACTAGTGGCATACTTCCGGAAATGGAGATTGAAGCTTAGCGAGGCAAAGACGGTGTCGGCTGCCTTCCACCTTAACAACAGGGAGGCTAAACGTGAGCTTAGAGTACACCTAGATGGAACTCCCCTGCCATGTTCCGCTGAGCCAATCTATCTCGGCGTGACATTGGACAGGACGCTCACGTTTCGCCGACACCTCGAGTCACTGCGCAAGAAGTTAACAGCTCGTGTGGCGTTGATGAGGCGACTGGTTGGCTCGGGCTGGGGCGCCGGCGCAAGGACCTTGCGCACGGCAGCCCTAGCCCTCGTTTATTCAACTAGTGAATACTGCGCCCCAGTATGGTGTCGCAGTGCCCACACCCGCCTCATCGACTCGCCTATAAACGAAGCCTTGCGCATTGTGACAGGATGCCTGCGTCCTACCCCCGTGGACAACCTTCCCATCCTAGCAGGCATCCAGCCCGCAGGCCTCCGCCGCATGGGAGCCACAGCACGTCTCGCCTGCCGGGCCGTGGAGCTTAATAACCATCTGCTCCATGATAGGCTCACTATAACAGCGGAGCCCTCCCGGCGTCTCAAGTCGAGACACCCATTTGTGCCTGCCGCACAGGATCTCAGGCAGCAATGCAGAGATCTCAACATCAGTGCGGCAGGATGGGCGGATTATATGTGGCGCGCGGAGTGGGAGGCTAACACCTCCAAACTCCGCGACCACATCCCAGTCGCCGGCGCTGAGCCCCTCGGGATGGACTTGCCAAGGCTATCCTGGGTGAGGCTCAATCGTCTCCGGACCGGCGTCGGGCGTTTCCGCTCATCAATGCACAGATGGGGCTTGGCCCCAAATGCGTCGTGCGAGTGTGGCGCAGAGGACCAAACCGCAGACCATATTATCCTGGATTGCCCGGTGTACCACCCACCCAACGGGATGCATGGTCTGTCGGTATTAGATGACGAGACGATGACGTGGCTTCTGGAGGGGTGTCCAGAAATATAGCCCGGGTGAGCCCCTCAACCAGGTCTCGGGGTGGTAAAAGGGTAGCCCCTCGGCCCCGAGCCTGGTGGAGTGGAGAGGAAAAACAACTACCCATACGCCGAAGAAGAAGAAGATCCTCATGCACTAAAAGTAGCATAGCCCAGCCCTTTTCAGTTGCTTTATTAAGCATACTAGTGTAGCCTACTATGTGCCTTGTGTCATTCTGTTTATCTGCAGACTAAGCAGCCATTTGGCACTAGTTTCTGTAAAAGTTCTATACAACTTTTGGTTCTTTAAAAGTCTTTTGTATTGACTGATGCACTTTATTTATTTTTTGATATTTTATTTATGCATTTTCAATTTACAGGGATAGACAAGATGCACTTTATTTTTGACACTTTTTTGATCTAATTACTCTTAGGTGAGCCTTTTTTGTTTTCATAAAAGGAGGCCAGATCTTGGCTAAAAAAAGCATTGTGCACTGTCTATAACAGATTCTGTTTGTTAGAGGAAATAATAAATGAACATTTGAAGAGTCAGAAGTGTTCTCTTTGTTGTGTTAACAATAGTGATGTAAGTTAGATTTGGTGAGATCACTATGGAATATTAAATCATCAATCTTTGCTCACTACATAGCCTCACTACAGGTGTGCATGAACTACAGGTTATCAACTGTGAAATTATATCTGTTCTCATATCGGTTATCATATCGGTTATCGGCCACGAGAAGCGGGTAAACATCGGTATCGGTTGGAAAAAAATGCATATCGTGCATCCCTACTTACAATCAATACATTTGAATACTAAGCATGTGAATCAGCAATCCACCATTCGTTGCAGGAAGAGTAATCTAGCTCGGGCCCGGGGCCACTGATAGAAGGAAAAACCTTCTCCCTATCGCCTTCTACTAAAACGTTTTTTTTTTCTTTTTCTTTTTTCTGGAGAAACTGAGAAACAGTACAAGGGGGGCAATAGAAGTTCTTAGGGACACAGTAGAGGGGAAAGCGGGTGTCTTTAGGAGACGTAGTGGTGAGGGTCAGAAGATGTCTCAGGAGGAGAGAAGGATCTGGTGATTGACTGTGTCGAAGGCAGCAGACAGGTCAAGGAGAATGAGAACAGAGGAGAGGGAGGAAGCTTGGGCAGAGTGGAGGGCTTCCGTGACAGCAAGGAGCGCAGTCTCAGTGGAATGCCCAGCCTTGAAGCCGGATTGGTGGGGGTCTAAGTGATCCATCTTCCGGAGATAGTCAGTCAGTTGTTTAGATGCCGCGCGTTCAAGGGTTTTGGAAGGGAAGGAGAGAAGGGATACAGGTCTGTAATTGTGGACAGATGATGGGTCAAGGGTAGGTTTCTTGAGGAGAGGCTTGACTCTGGCTATTTTGAAGGCCGCTGGGACAGATCCTGTGGATAGGGAGGAGTTGATTAGGGTGGTAAGGTAAGGAAGGATGTCGGCGGAAATGGATTGGAGAAGGGGGGAGGGGATGGGATCAAGAGGGCATGTG
>NC_137690.1:47289091-47291591 GCF_963989245.1 Nansenia antarctica | reverse complement strand
ATGCGTGTGTGTGTGTCTGTGTGTGTATGTGTGTGTGTCCATGTGTGTGCACGCGTGTGGCACGTGTGCAACCAACCTTGTGTGCGTGTGTGTGTGTGTGTGTGTGTGTGTTTGTGTGTTTGTGTGTGTGCGTGCGTGTGTGTGGGCGAATGTGCGCGTTCCGTGTTTTTTTCCGTGTCTGAGTGTCTACCCGAAATCCTGGTAACGTACGACCTCAGGCTGTGTAATGATCTCCGGTCTCTCCTCCCCTCCACACACACCCGTCCCCATCCCGTGTTAACGGCCCCCCGTAGAAACGACACCATGGTCTAATTAACTACTATCACAAAGCAACCCTCCGATTGACTATAATGCTCTATAAAAACAAGACTTTTATCATCGTATATATTTACTTGGTGCTGCTTGAATGGGGGGGGGGGGCACGTTTATTTCCTGCTCAGGAATCGTTAGCACAGCCGTTCGTGATGCTAAAGTCACAAAGACGCTGTAATGGCTCGTAAACAGAGGATTGTTGTCGACATGTTAACGGCGCCTCTAACGGGTCTTATTACGGCCCACTAGAGGAGGTTAAAACACTCACTCTCCAGGGGAGACGCCGCCGCTAGTACACACGTTACGTCTTAGACGTTTAGCAGACGCCCTTTTATCAAAAAGCGACTTACAACAACAAATACGTTTGTCTAGGTAAGTGAATCTATCTCATCTAGTTCACGAAGGAAAAGCCATCTAGGCTAGGCTCCGTTTGGGGAGGGGAGGCGGTCTTCAGGAGGGACAGTTAAGATGTAGCCTGGAGAGATGGGGTCTTCGATTTACGGAGGAAGGGTTGGAGACGCTAGCCTGGCTTCTGGTGGTCCGGGACAAGCATGCCCTTGTGGAGAAGGACGTGAAGGGTGGTGGCAGTATCCAAGCAGAAAACAAGCAGAAGAGAGAAAGGAAAGTCCCCCCTTCGTCGTGGGTGAATGTGTTGTGTTCCCCCGCGTGGTGAGCAGGAGTACTGCAGGTAGAGATGAGTAAGGAAATGGGGCAGTTAGGCGCCTTGCTCAAGGGCACAACGGCAGTGGTAGGTTAGATATGATGCCAGCAACCCTCCAGTCAACCAGCTCTTCTTTAGATGTCGAAGAAGTTAACCTGGGAGCCTGTTTTAAACCTTCACAAGCTTAGGAAATAAACATAAACAAACATTTGTGTCACCATCAATACAATATGCTTAGAACCTTTTTGTTGTGTGGTGTGAGAGTCTATTCAGGCTGCTGGCTGTGGATCTGCCCTGTGTTCCAGCAGAAGCAGATAGCATGCTCCTGTTGTATCTTCTTAAGTTACTTGTTTGAGATAGATCACGAATAAGCTTCTGAGTTTTAAGACTATTTATTGAACAAAAGTACAGGTTACTAGTTGAATGATGAGAAGTGCTGGGATCAGAGAGAGCTGGCTGGTGTGGTCGAGAGGTGGCTGGAACAATCAAGAGGACGTGCGTCCGGCCCCACTTCCCTATTTATAAACAATAATATGTAAATACAGTTTCAAACAATAGCCTATCACATTTACTGTAGGAGGTGACCTAGGTGTGAAAACTAGGCAGACCCTACGTGATGTCACCTGGGTTATAGGTCAGGGGGTAGGGCCCAGGCCATAAGGAGCCATCTTATAATGCCCACATGGCCCCAACAAAGGTTCGCAAATACGTATCCTATCCTCCCCAGTTCAGGAGGAACCTTAAAACAAAAGGCTTATACATTCTTATACAGATTATATGGTTTATGTGCGTGTATGTGTGCCAAAATATACTACACTCCTGGCCGGATGGCTTAACAGTAGTCTGTCTGTTTGCCTATGCCAATTTCGCATACGCTTAGCGCCGCCTCGGGGGGTCAAATATCCAAATATAACCATTGTCTTTAGAATGGGAAGCTGCTACTTACACACGAAGACCATTTAGTTAGAATGGCGCGTTATACTAGCTTATCCTGTTGTTGTGATTTTGAAAAGGGAAGGATACTGGGTGGTAGAAAACGCACACACACAAGGAAAAGTCATGAAAGGAGGGTCCTGAAATTTGATCAAGTGCAAAGATATATTTAAAAAAATACTCACAGGGTCACGGTGACCCCACCCATGGCTGTCCTAATGTTAATCAGCAGGACTGCCTACACCTGGCAGCCTGGCTTTAAAGAGCCGGCGTCACCCAGTCCTCTAGGAGACCTCACTCCATGCGGACAAGTTTGTTTTGATGTGGCAGTTCTAGGTTGTGACGTTATTATTTGACACCCTACAACAGCCTGCATGCACACATACACGCATCCACTCACTCACACTGCTGATTACTGACAGACACACCTCATTCTCGTTTTGTAAGTATTCTTTTTTTGCCTAAGTTAATAAATATGATGTTCTTTTATTGATTCTGACGCGGGGTCTCTCCTTGTCTCGATCCATGAGCCAGGGTTGTGACAGCGGTAGATTTGCTAAAAGCACACACACCAACACCAACACACACACACAC
>NC_137690.1:47266591-47279091 GCF_963989245.1 Nansenia antarctica | reverse complement strand
CTCTCGGGGTGAGCTCTACTCCTGTCTTCACCATTTTCTCTAACCTAGCTGAGAAAGGCAGGAACGGCGTTGGAGGAAGGAGAACTCTGTGGACTCAGTGATTGAGTGTCTCTGGGAGTTTGGGGTAGAGTGGTTTGGGTCAGGGAGGGAGGGTCGGGGGAGAGAAAGGGGGCTGGACTGTAGGGAGAGTTTATCCACTGTGGACTCAGTGGATGAGTGTCTCTGGGAGTTTGGGGAAGAGTGGTTTGGGAGGTTGGGGGTGGGGGGAGAGGATTCTCATTGGGGATGCCATCGGGGGTGGGGGTTGCTCCCCCCTCCCTCAACCGTGCACCCTCATAGAAAGTCACCTTATCTTGATAGAACAATACTTTCTCTGCCTTCTCTTCTTACACCCCCTCTAAACCCACTGTAGGCTGTGGTGAGTCGCAGGACTGTGGGGAGAGTTTATCCACTGTGGGGAATTCAGCTGCCTGTGCTGAGTCTGAAGAATGTTCAGTTGGTTCAAACACATCGAGGGAAGGGGGAGCAGAGTTTATGAGGTTATGTATGAGTATGTTGTTCATTAACACTTAATCAGCCGTGAGGTGTTAAACAGCACCAGTGAGTACAAAAAAAAATCTACCTTTGCACTCGATCAAATTTCAGGACCCTCCTTTCATGACTTTTCCTAGATATGTGCGTTCTACAACCCAGCATCTTTACATTTTCAAAATCGAGTTAGTATAAAGCGATTTTGCAGTATTTCTGTGTGTGTCTGTGTATTTGCCTTGGGATTCGGCTGCCATCTTTTTCTCCAAGGCTGCAATTCTCTTTTATATCAGCAGAGGTAGCAAGGGGGCACACACTGTGCTCAACCTTCAGGCTTCAGTGCTGAATTAGATACAGTGGATAAGACTGATATTTGTAACATAATGTGTTTATATATAGGCTATATATAGCAATAGTGATACATAAGATATGTATATGTACAGACAGTTATGAAAATGATAAACTGTACAGTATGACTTTTACAATCCCTTCAGATTTGTTGGAGCTGAGGTATTTTTTTCACCCAAGTTCCATGCAATAGTGATAAGATATTATGATATGTGTAGCCTATGTACAGTTATGAATGATACACTGCACAGTATGTACCTATCAAGCTGTGTGGTATTACATAGGTACCACAGCAAAGTAGTTCATCAACAAATATTATATAACAAACAGATATTTATAATATTGTATATAATGTCTTTTTTGATGATTATGCCTGTACAGCGCTGTCAATTTTCAAATAATGCTATAGGCTATATATATATATCTACCCTCCCTCCACCCCCACCCAGAGAGCTTTGGACTGTCTGGATATGAACACTTGAACACTTGATCTCTGCACTTTATATTTATATTAATTATGACTCTTGCACTTTGATGTTGGTTTGCACTGTCTTGTCCTGTCTTGCACCTATCCTGCTGTAAACCATGCTCCATTGTTCCAAACCAAATTCCTAACATGTTTACATGTCATGGCAATAAAAGTCTTCTGATTCTGATTCTGATTCTGATATGAATGTTCAGTTGTGATATGAAGTAGCCAACAATTCTCATGTCGACCATGATAATAATAGGCTACAACAAGGTTGTACATAGATATACGCAGATTCATATTTGGATAGTTGATTTTGGCACCATTGTATAGTAGCCAATTGCAGAGAGTATACATTATTTTGTTTGTTTACTGCACATTATAAATGAAATGAAAATAGCTGTTGTGAAAAGTGAAAATATAGTGTGTTCATGTTGCAGTGAAATCTATTTACATAGATATATCAGATGTGATATTTCTACTACAAACGAACACAGAGAGACAGATAATTCAAGTAACATTTTTATTTACTTGCAATGTTCACGTCAATTCTTCCAAGTAAAAAGTATGGTAATTAATATGAACACCAATATATATTAAAAAAAAGTAGAAAGTGAATAGGAGGTCGCCGGAGCGCTCAGCGTGGGCGCTGTCAGGTAGACAGGGCAGGAGGCATCAGGCCTGGCCATGGGACAGTCAGCATCCCCAGCACACCGTTGCTGGCTTGGTGCATGTGCCACAGACAAATCGTCCACATGACTGGCAGATGTTAATTGCTTTGTTCCCTCGACATATGGTGCCTTGACACTTTTTTCTTTTCACCTGTGGGGACGGAGGTGTGCGAGGATTTTCGAGCTGCAGTCGCCTTCTCGCTGCTGGTGTAGAAGGAAGCCTTGTCATTACCAGTGGCTCACACAGCTCCCCTGCCAACTTAAAAAGGAATTTCTTCCTGCTTATCCTGACGCCCATGCACTGGCTGTACAGAATGCGTGCATTAATTGCAGCCATGTCCAAAATGTTGTAAAACACAGCTACAGGCCAACGGCGGGTCCCTCCTTTTACTGTGTATTTCCTCGTCATCTGGTCCAGAACATCAACACCGAACTTAGTGCTGTTGTAGTAGGAAACCGTTTCGGGCAGTTTCTTTGGGCCATCATCAGTAGAAACGGTTTGATGCAGTGTGCTGAGGAGGCATACATTTTTCTTAGGTTTTGCCTGGTAAACTGTGAGTGTGGCTTCTCCAGCCCTCAGCACCTTGCTGGAAAATCTTTCAGTCTGTGCCCGTGTACATGGGGGCAACTCCCGTCTGATTTTATTAATTGTGCCAACAATTGTGGTTTGTTGGGCCAAAAGGGTGTTTGCCAGTGGCAAGGAGGTGAAGTAATTGTCTGTCGTGACATTTCTTCCTTTGCCCACGAACGGCTCCATCGGACGCAGCACAACATTGTCCGATAACCGCTGACCGGCCGGCCTGCTTGCATCTTTCCCTAGGTAGGGATGTGCGTTCAACATGTATTTGGTGTCCACATCCGCTGCAACCCAGAACTTTATGCCAAATTTGTCAGGTTTATTGGCCATGTACTGTGTGAAACCACATCTTGCTTTGGTCGGGAACAACTGTTCATCCACGGTAATGTTGTCACCAGGTGTGTACGATGCAATGCTGTTTTTCACAAATTTGTCAAAAATGTCTGAAATCATGGCAAATTTATCCACCGGAACGCGGGCAGCTCGTGTGTTCTTGTCATCAAAGCGTAGATAGCGCATGATATCTCGGAACTTCTGGAGAGTCATTGTCTCCTTGAAGACAGCGATTCCGAATTGTGATGACCAGAGGTCATCCACCCTCACGGACTTGGAACATAAAACTCCTTTGTAGTAAAGGAGACCCACGAATGCCTTTAGTTCGTCCATTGTCAAATTGAACATCTCATCATTACTCCGGTCAGCTTCTGCCTGAGTGTACTTTAGAATCTGTTGCCACATTTCCGTGTCAATCAGACACAGTAGACTGCTCAACGGACTTGTAATGTTCGATTTGGCATAACGAGTCGGGCCTGGAGCTGTCTTTATGATATTGGCCTGTCGTTCTCTGCCTCTCCGAGGGCCTGGGTTGCGCTGTGTTGCGCCTGGTTGCTCAGTCCTCACTGTGCCGTCTCGACCCTGCTCTTTCGTGGCTTCACTTGCGTCCTCAATGTCAGAGTCGCATTCTGAAGCATCTGCGTCTGATTCAATGACATGATCGCCTGCTGCCTGTAAGACACAATAAACTATTAGTTGTTGTTTTCATGTAATCATGCACAGAAAAACAATAGCCTATATGATGCGATTTTATATTAGCACGGGACATGTCCACACACAATAAACTATTAGTTGTTGTTTTCATGTAATCATGCACAGAAAAACAATAGCCTATATGATGCGATTTTATATTAGCACGGGACATGTCCACACACAATAAACTATTAGTTGTTGTTTTCATGTAATCATGCACAGAAAAACAATAGCCTATATGATGCGATTTTATATTAGCACGGGACATGTCCACACACAATAAACTATTAGTTGTTGTTTTCATGTAATCATGCACAGAAAAACAATAGCCTATATGATGCGATTTTATATTAGCACGGGACATGTCCACACACACACACAACTGACAAACATATTCAATGGCATGTAATTAGTAGGCCATTGTTTATCACAGATGAATCCTGACAATTGAATGCCATTGAGATTGAGACGCGGTAGCCTAATAGTGATAATGACTATTTGAGTAGCCTACAGTTATCGTCTCATTAGGACGGCCAATGTAATGCGTTGTTTTTTTGATTTTGCATTCCTTGTTTCGTGGTAAACGAATCTCTTTCTGATCGTCCCGTTCACAAAAAACGAAGGTAATAAGTCACGTAATATGGCGAAATAAATGTTCGTTCAGACAATACAACATATATTGAAAAATATGAAAAATACATGTGGGATGGAGGTACTGGGATGATATGTGGCAGTTTCTCGCGCCTGTCCCGTTCTGTTGTTCAAAGAATATAATATAAAACGCATCACATGTTTGTCATTGTGTGAAAATGTTTCTGTAGCGAAGAACCGTGGCTATGGGACAACTCGTTTCTAAGTTACAAAGTTCTGAGTTACATACACTTGATGTTGATGGGGGAGGGTTGAATGGCTCTCGATCGTTTCCGATCAATGAACAAAGAGATCAGGTTTCCCCCACGGTGTGTTTCTCTTGCGTGATATAGTGAAGACAGACAGGAAAGGGAGAGAGTATATTGACAATTGATAAGATATTGATAATGTATTTCGCTGTCGACCAAAATCGTTTGAAATTACGTGCTTGTGCATTGAATGACACTATGTACAGCGCTGTCAATTTTCAAATAATGCATATTGTTTATCAAAGATGAATCCTGACAATTGAATGCCATTTGAGATCGAGACTCGGTAGCCTAATAGCGATAATGAGTTCAATCTGTAAACAGTTATCATCTCAATAGGACGGCCAATGTAATGCGTTGTTTTTTTGATTTTGCATTCCTTGTTTCGTGACAAAATCACTGTATGGGACAACTCGTTTCTAAGTTACAAACTCGTTTCCGATCAATGAACAAAGACATCGGGTTTCCCCCGCAGTTTTTTGATTGATTGAAAACTTTATTAGAAGATTTGCAGAAGTAGGTACATGAAAGTACATATTACATACAAGGTCAACTAACAGGATAAAAACCCAAGAAAGCCACTGGCTTATTTCAATTGGGGTCCTTGATTCTCAATTCATCGTTACATGTAAGACAGACAAAAAAATAACTAGTACTATCTACAAGATAATACAGACAAATAACTAGTACTATCTACAAGATAAACATACATCCATCATGGGAAAAACAATACAACAAAACATTAGGTATGTACAGCAGTGTGTTTCTGTTGCGTTTCTGTTGCGTGTTCATGCTTCTTGCGTGACATCGCCATCCAGCGATTTTTGTGGGTCAGTACACACACGCCCATTGTGATTAGTGGTCGTGTGATTCCACACCTCGTCGCGCTTTAGTAGGTAAAAAAACGTCGGCGCCTCCAGTGTTAAATGGTATTCTCCCGATCTGTTTAAGTGGAGGCCATCTCTTTTGAATAGGTCTCTCTGCCTCCCGAATATGTTCCAGTGGTCAATACATTTCAGCCTTTTAAGTTTGCACGCACCAGAGAGCCACGTGTTAAGACTTAGGAGCCGGCTGAATTCAAGGTTACCTCTGTCAACAGTGGGTGGTGGTCCACAGATGAATGTCTCAATCTTAAGCTTGTCAAGTCTATTGAAAAGTTCCATGAAATCACATCTCAAGTCTACTGAGCCCATTTTATGTGAATCGGTTTGTCCCACATTGTAATACAAGACGCTTTGTGTCTGGATTTTTTGCCAGTGTTTCTTCCAAATCTTTTGTTATTTCTGAGACCGTTAGGTTAGGAAGACAGTGGATATGTAATTGTTTACCTCTTACGTTTCTGATCGCCGAGTCTCCAATCAACAAAGTATCTTTTGGAGGTGAGGTCTGTTTCATCCGCTGCATATCACACAGAGAAGTAGAAGAAGGAGGGGGTGACCTTGAGCTTGTGCCTGCGGGTCGGGGAGTCACCGGGGGGGGGGGGGGGGGGGGGGGGAAGTCACGTGATTCCCAGGTCTGGGAAATCTTGGCTCTGATGTTCTTATCTCGGGCCTTGGGAGTCATGCCGGCTCGCTGCTCCGCGGGCCGGTGTCTCAGCCTCCGATCTTGGCTCTGTTTAGTCATGCAAGCCCATGGCTCGGGCCCATGGATCTGTTGCTAATGATGCTAACGGTGCTAACGAGGACTTCAGTTGGCTGCTTTTCAGTAGTTTCGTCGGGGGATAATTCATCTGTCCAGTGAATTTTGCAGCTGTCACCTGCCTCGTTAGCTTTGGGAAGTGTGAATTTTGATTTAAATCCTCTTCAAAGGCTTGCGTGGGTGGAGAACCATTAGCATAGCAATTCTCGAGTGCGGAGAGTTGCCTCTGTAGAGAGTATATTCCAATAAGTCTACACTCTTTGAAAGATCCACACAACTTTGACAGATAGCAGACGTGGTAGGAGTAGAAGCTATATAAAAAATACTTAAAACTATAAAAAAGAAGCAAGAAAAAAAGCAAGAAAGCAGTGCTAGGAAAGGAGCGAGGGAGAAACACGTCTAATCTACTCAGAAGCAGGAAGCATTGTGTGCCTGCTTGTACCTGTCTGTGTGTGTGTGTGTGTGTGTGTGTGTGTGTGCCTTGTTGTGCCTGTCTGTGTGTCTGTGTGTGTGTGTGTGTGTGTGTGTGTGTGCGCCTGCGTGTGTGTGTATGTGTGCGCCTGCTTGCGCACGTGTGTGTGTGTGTGTGTGTGTGTGTGTGTGTGTGTGTGTGTGTGGAGGGTGTGGAGCCTTTTAGAAGGGGAGATGACTGGGTAGCTTTGTGTCTGTGTTGTCCAGGTTATTTGCTAGGAAATTGGGGGTGATTGTGGAGAGAGAGATGTAGTGGTGCGGATGTGGAACACAATGAATGTCTCCCTTAGAACACAATGAATGTCTCCCTTAGACCTCCTGATCGAGGCTCTACAGAAGGAGCCTGCTGAATGGCTGCTGAATGGCTGCTGAATGGCTGCTGAATGGCTGCTGAATGACTGCTGAATGGCCTGCTTTGTTAAATGGTAGATAATCTTCACTGGATATCACCACTATGATCTCTCACACACACACACACACACACACACACACAAATGCAGGAACGCATGCACGCACACAGTCACACACACACGGATGCACACAGACACACACGAATGATGACATACATGGGTATGCGCAGGGAGTCATGGTATTCATTAAAAAAAGGAATACAGGAAGTTCCTGATCAAATCAGAAGCTGTGGATTAACACTAGAACAGCCGTGCCTATTTGTCCTTCTATCCGCCTCGGGGGTCAAACGACCATAATCTTTACAATAGATGGCTGCTAATTACACACAACGACCACTAGTTGGCCGTCTTGTAATTTAGCCTGCCTCCTACACAGAAAAACAGCAAAATAGCTTTATACTACCTTATCCTGATGTGCTTTTGAAAATGTAACGATACTGGGTGATAGAACGCACATATCTAGGAAAAGTCTAGGAGGGTCCTGAAATAGAGTGCAAATATATGAAAAATATTTTACTCACAGGGTCAAATGACTGTTCTAGTGTGGGGCGGCTGTGTCGCAGGAGGTAGCTGGCGTCTAATGATCGCAAAGGTTGCCAGATCGGCGGTTCGAGCCCCGGCTGGCCACATGTCGAAGTGTCCTTGGCAAGACACTGAACCCCAAATTGCTCCCAGTGAGTGGTCCGGCACCTTGCATGGTAGCTTGCCGCCATTGGTGTGTGAATGTGTGTGGGAATGGCTGAATGAGAGGCCGTTGTAAAGCGCTTTGGAATAAGGCGCTATATAAGTCAGTCCATTTAGTGTTCATTGTGCAGTAAGGGCTGCACTTACCGCAAGAGATTCTGCCCTCAAATCTGGCGATAACACAAATGACAAGAATGTCCGCTATGACCTCCGCAGAGTGATTAAAACAGCCAAACAGGAACACAGAGGAAATGGTCAGAGTCACAGCTATGTAGCAATGACTTCTTCTTCGTGGTATGGGTTGTTGTTTTCCTCTCCACTCCACCAGGCTCGGGGCCGAGGGGCTACCCTTTTACCACCCCGAGACCTGGTTGAGGGGCTCACCCGGGCTATATTTCTGGACACCCCTCCAGAAGCCACGTCATCGTCTCATCATCTAATACCGACAGACCATGCATCCCGTTGGGTGGGTGGTACACCAGGCAGTCCAGGATAACATGGTCTGCGGTTCGGTCCTTCTTCGGCGTATGGGTAGTTGTTTTTCCTCTCCACTCCACCAGGCTCGGGGCCGAGGGGCTACCCTTTTACCACCCCGAGACCTGGTTGAGGGGCTCACCCGGGCTATATTTCTGGACACCCCTCCAGAAGCCACGTCATCGTCTCGTCATCTAATACCGACAGACCATGCATCCCGTTGGGTGGGTGGTACACCGGGCAATCCAGGATAATATGGTCTGCGGTTTGGTCCTCTGCGCCACACTCGCACGACGCATTTGGGGCCAAGCCCCATCTGTGCATTGATGAGCGGAAACGCCCGACGCCGGTCCGGAGACGATTGAGCCTCACCCAGGATAGCCTTGGCAAGTCCATCCCGAGGGGCTCAGCGCCGGCGACTGGGATGTGGTCGCGGAGTTTGGAGGTGTTAGCCTCCCACTCCGCGCGCCACATATAATCCGCCCATCCTGCCGCACTGATGTTGAGATCTCTGCATTGCTGCCTGAGATCCTGTGCGGCAGGCACAAATGGGTGTCTCGACTTGAGACGCCGGGAGGGCTCCGCTGTTATAGTGAGCCTATCATGGAGCAGATGGTTATTAAGCTCCGCGGCCCGGCAGGCGAGACGTGCTGTGGCTCCCATGCGGCGGAGGCCTGCGGGCTGGATGCCTGCTAGGATGGGAAGGTTGTCCACGGGGGTAGGACGCAGGCATCCTGTCACAATGCGCAAGGCTTCGTTTATAGGCGAGTCGATGAGGCGGGTGTGGGCACTGCGACACCATACTGGGGCGCAGTATTCACTAGTTGAATAAACGAGGGCTAGGGCTGCCGTGCGCAAGGTCCTTGCGCCGGCGCCCCAGCCCGAGCCAACCAGTCGCCTCATCAACGCCACACGAGCTGTTAACTTCTTGCGCAGTGACTCGAGGTGTCGGCGAAACGTGAGCGTCCTGTCCAATGTCACGCCGAGATAGATTGGCTCAGCGGAACATGGCAGGGGAGTTCCATCTAGGTGTACTCTAAGCTCACGTTTAGCCTCCCTGTTGTTAAGGTGGAAGGCAGCCGACACCGTCTTTGCCTCGCTAAGCTTCAATCTCCATTTCCGGAAGTATGCCACTAGTGTCTGCATGTCCTGGCTCAGAATCCCCTCCACAGACTGCCAATTTCCAGCAGAGTACACCACTGCGAGGTCGTCTGCGTAGGCGTACTTCCGCGAGAGTGTGTTGGGCAGGTCATAGGTATAGATATTATAGAGGAGGGGGGCCAGGACCGATCCCTGAGGGACGCCGTTCTTAAGGCGTCGAAGCCTGCTTAGCTGTCCGCGACCGGTGGTGAGGGTAAAGCTGCGGTTACGGATGAGCTCCATGATCATTCTGACCATGTGCCTGTCCGGCAGCAGGCGGAGCAGCTTGCAGGAGAGGCCGCGATGCCATACGGTATCGTAGGCAGCCGTCAGGTCTATAAAGACGGCCCCGGCCTTCTTTTTTGCCGAAAAGCAATCCTCGATGTCTTGAGTCATAAGGGTGACTTGATCTACGGTCGACCTCCCGCGTCGGAACCCGGCCTGCTCACGTGGGAGCAGCGGGTCGACAATTGGTTCGATGCGGGCGTAGATGAGACGCTCGAGGATCTTGAAGGGGATGCATAACAGAGAGATGGGACGGTAACTCTTAGGGTCCCCTTCAGGCTTATTCGGTTTAGGGATCGCAACAACTAGGGCTCTTCGCCAGATTTTGGGGATCTTGAGTTGGCGCAAACAGGAAGTGAGGAACGCTCTCAGCCAGGACTTCAAGGCGGGTGCGGCATGGAGAATAAGCTCCGGGCAGATGGAATCAGGCCCCGGAGCTTTCCCTGGCTTTAGATGCTGGAGGGCAGCAGCGAACTCCTCCGGGGTGAATTCACCGGAGATGTAGTCACTGCTAGGTGTTGGGGCCCTCCAGAGGTCTGACACTTCTTTTGCCACAAGTCGAGACGACTCGCGGTTTTTGCCCTCGTATGACCCACTTTTCACAAATTGTGATGCGATTTTATTTGCAGAGATGGGGCAGTGACGGGGGGAGTGTCTGGACCTACCAGTGAGATTGTTCATGATACTCCATGCCTTACGGCTGGAGTGCGAGAAGTCGATGGAGTCAATGGCCTCCTCCCAGCGCTCCTGTCTTTTACGGCTGAGTCTTGACAGCAAGGCTGTTGCGAGCCTGTCCGACTCAGCTCCTGCAGGGGCCTGGAGGAAAGCACAGTGGAGCTTCTCACACTCCTCATCCCAACACGGTTTGTAGCTAATGCGACGTCCGCGTGGGATGGATTTTTTTGCCGCTTTCACCAACATGCCACAGAAGTCCCGGTACGCCTCATCCACGTTGTTAGAGTTAGGCGATGGGAGGTGCCTTGTGGATTTGTTGGTAAGGAGGCGGAAGCGTTTCCAGTCGGCCTTTCGGAAGTTCCACCGTTTCACTGGCTCACTCGGAACAAGGTTAACGAGTTTGGCCGTTGTTATCAGTGAGGGTCGATGTTGAGACCTCGGGAACTTTCCTAGCACACGTCTATCGGGGAGCCGGTTGTCAGCGCTGGCACTCGCGAATGCCAGGTCAGGGTTCGTCCCAGTGTTCCAACGACCGGAGCGGAAGCTGGCTGCGCCCTTGGGGTCGTACAACAGGGCCAGGCTGTTATTAGCTGCCCAGACAGCCAGGTTCTCTCCGTCGGGTGAGTTGGTGCGGTAGCCCCAGTCTTCATGCTGGCAATTGAAGTCACCAGCATAGATACAGGGGTGGGGGAACACTGGTAGACACACTGGTGTGATTCGCGAGGGTGGAGGTTTGTAGACGTTGATGATTTTTAGACCGGCAACGTCCACGCACAGCCACTCAATCTCCGAGTCAGCCGGGGATTGGTCAGCGAGAGTCCAGCTCAACCTTTGTTGGACAAACGTGGCGAGGCCATGCTTCCTGCTCAGGGTAGACCCAGCTAGCTCAAAGTTTGGTAGAACTAGCTTGTCTGCTGATATGCAGTGGGTCTCCTGGAGGAGAATGACGAGGGCCTTGGTGGTATTGGCCAGGTGTTCGATGACGTCGATCTTACTGGGGGTTAGTCCTTCGGTGTTCAGCTGCAGTATTCTGGGTTCGAGGTCAGCAGACCTCTCCCCCGGCTGCTGCCGAACACCAGCCCGGGTGAGGTCCTCATGTAGCAATGACTCACGCGCATGTCGCAGGCGCCGCACACAGCTTCAGACATCCCAGGGCGACCTAGCTGCACTGCTAGCGTAGCTGGCTCTCACCAGCACCAACCTACCTGTCAGGGCAGCGCAACGCACCCCAGACAGCTCAGCCAGCACTCCGTCCATCACCGAAGCAGACAGTGCGGAAAGTGTTTAGGCGCGTCGACGTCCGCAAAAAGGCTGGGCCAAGACGGCATCCCAGGCCGGGGTGTTCAAACTGTGGATACCGCACCTGGCTGGTGTTTTCACTTTCAATCCCTCCCTCTCCAAAGGAATAGAACCCCTCCTGCTTCAAGTCATCCATCGTTGTCCCTGTTGCCGAAAAAGAACAATGTATCACGCCTTAATTGACTGAAGCCCTGTCGCTCTCACTTCCGAAGTGAGCGAATGCTTTGAGAAACCTGTCAAGGAATTAATCTGCAACCTGCTACCACCCGAACTGGACCCCCCCACCAATTTGCCAACCGCCAAAAAAACAGATCCCCCCGACGGCGCCATTGCCACCGCTCTCCACTCCCCCCCTCTCCCCCCCACTCCTATGTGAGGATGCTGTTCCTAGACTACAGTTCAGCGTTCAACACCATTGTCCCTTACAGGCTCGACACTGAGTTTAGAGACCTAGGCCTTCACCCTGGCCTATGTGACTGTATGACCAGGCCTTAACACTAGAAGAGCCGTGAGGGGTCTAAGGATAAGCTTGTATAAAGCTGTTTTGCAGTTTTTCTGTGTAGGAGGCAGGCTAAAAACCAAAGAAGCGCCCTCTAGTGATCTCTGTGTGTAAATAGCAGATTTACATTCTGAAAAGGGGGTGTATTTGACCCCCAAGGCTCTACTAGTAGGTAAAATAGGCACGGCTGTTGTAGTGTTATCCCTGGCCTATGTGACAATATGACTAGGCCTTAACCCTGGCCTGTGTGACTGTATGACTAGGCCTTAACCCTGGCCTATGTGACTGTATGACTAGGCCTTAACTCTGGCCTTAACCCTGGCCTATGTGACTGTATGACTAGGCCTTAACTCTGGCCTTAACCCTGGCCTATGTGACTGTATGACTAGGCCTTAACCCTGGCCTAT
>NC_137690.1:47256591-47261591 GCF_963989245.1 Nansenia antarctica | reverse complement strand
GCCCTCTTTCTCTTTCATCGCTCGGTGAAGAAAAACAGTTTTTCTTTTTCATTTTCTCTCTAATCTCACTTCTCCTTGAGTTTTATGGCGTCCTGTTACTTCATGTATCAATCAGGCCCACAGCAACAACCCTCTTCTATTATCTCCCTCTCTCTCTCTCTCTCTTTCTGTCTGTCTGTCTCACTTTCTCTCTTTCTCTCTGTCTGTCTCTCTTTCTCTCTTTCTCTCTGCTTGTCTCTCTTTCTCCCTCTCTCTTCCTCTTTGTCTGTCTCTCTTTCTCTCTGTCTGTCTCTCTTTCTCTGTGTCTGTCTCTCTCTCTCTCTCTCTCTCTCTCTGTCTGTCTCTCTTTCTCTCTGTCTGTCTGTCTCTCTCTCTCTCTCTCTGATTCTCCCTTCCCTGTCTAATTTTTTCTCTCTCACTCCCCCCCCTCCCTCTCTCCCTCTCTCCTCCTCTTCTTCATGTATGATGATGCTGAGGTGAAAGTGACAGGGCCTCCCTGTTTGAATTTCTAATGGTCGCATTTCTGTCGACCTAGCGATATGTTCCCTGTCTGTACCCAGGACCTCAGATTTACACACACACACACACACACACACACACACACACACACACACACACACACTGTAATGGAGCAGTGATTGAATACACCAGTGTTATCAGTTTTTGACAAAAGCTTTGGCGCTTGTGTGTGTGTGTGTGTGTGTGTGTGTGTGTGTGTGTGTGTGTGTGTGTGTGTGTGTGTGTGTGTGTGTGTGTGTGTGTGCGTGTGCGTGTGTGTGCGTGTGTGTGTATGTGACATCTTGATTCCCGCCGAGGAAGAGAAAGCGAAAAGACGAATGTGCCGCGTGTTCCTAAAGTGTGCGCGTTCGTCTTTTTCAGACGCCGCGCAGCAACAACACACACCGTAACTTAACGAATGCTTCTTCCTCCCAATATCCGTGGCAACGGTTATGATCTTCATAAATCATTGATCCTAAGTCGCCGTGGCGATACAGTACGGTGAAATGCAACGTCGGAGGATATCTTATTTCCACTTTACGATCCAATCAATCGGGGGACGCCTCTGCAGCCTTGTGCCGCGGTGGCAGACAGAAATGATAGTTTTCATTAACGGAGCATCCTGTGAAAACACGCTTTTATGCCCAGATATCAATCACCCCTCCCCTTTTATTGTTTTATAATACTGCGTCAAGGTGCCAGCAAACAGCAAGCACTCACACACACACACACACACACACACGCACCCACTCACCTACGCGCTCACACACACGTACACACATGCTCCTATACACCACACACACACACACACACACACACACACACACCTATGCACCACGCACACACACACACACACATACACACGTACATACACACATGCTCCTGTGCACCACACACCAGGGGCGGATTTAGGATCGTAGGAGATCCGGGGCTTAGCCCAGAGGGAGAATGTAATGTGCGCGTGGAGCGCGCCGGAAAATTTTGCCTTCAACCTTCAACTTACCACCACCTTAAAGCGGAGAAAAGGCACTGGAGAACACATACATTCACACCCTTTAATGAAGCAAACTAATTGTGGTGGTTCTGGGCACAGAGGGAGGTCAGCACACGTAGCTCCCCCTGTCAGTCAGTCACCATCATTTATATTTGTATAGAATTACATAATTGATGGGCTGAGGCTAGTTATGTTACAGTATGTATATCAGGGCAGACTCTGTGCTCACCACTTATATTGTATTTAGAGTCTTGTCCTGTGTTATATGACGATACATGTATTGTTGGCCTGTGTATAGTACTGTGAAATCAAATCCCCCCTGGGACATTAAACAAACTTAGTTAGTTAGCGTTACATCTTAGGATAGATTTGAGTCATGTTCTGTATACATACATACTACCATAAGGGCATACTTAATGTGGTTACTCCATGTTTACTAGCTGTAACATTAACGTTACATCATTCTTTTTCACTTGTTACTCAGTCAACCAGAGTGCAGATATCAAAGACTATCAGCCTGTTATTCACTTTATTTGTATAAGTATTATCCTTTGTTTGATTTCTTACCATGTACCGTAACAGTACCTTGCTATGTTTCATTTTCATTATAACATAACGTTATGTTATGATAGCCAGCTAGCATCAGCAAACCGGAAAAGTAGTGTCAGTGAGTCAGTCACCTTTCTAATAAGATTCACAAACCTGAAACATCATCTATGTCATCACTGCTGGTGATGTCATTCTTGCTGCTGATACTGCTGCTGCAACAGTTCTTGGCGCTTGTTTTGTTGAAAACAACTTTGGGATATCCATCCTTACAATTTTGCAAGTCAGGCACTGATTGAGATCACTTCTTCTTCAGGGCAGGGCAGGCTACGCAGTACGCAGGCTAATGTCGCGCAGCTGCTGCCTCTCTGTTGGACTCCGGTACTGCACGTTACTCAAGTTTTTTTTTTTAAAAGTAAAACATTCGGGGCTTTTCAGAAAACATCCGGGGCTTGAGCCCCAGTAGCCACCCCCTAGCGCCGCCCCTGCCACACACATACACACATACACACACACACACACACACACCTATGCACCACGCACACACACACACACACACACACACACACACACACACACACACACACATACATACACTACAGCACCAATATCAGTCTGTCTCTCTGACAGATGACTTGTGTATTTGAGACATCAATCCATAATGTTGCAGACTGGCTGTATGTGATTCTGGGTGTCTCTCTGAATAGAAACACATGTACTTGTTCATTGAAAGACTCACTTCAAATCAGGTGTGTTTTATTTGTGTCAATGGGTTTGCTTGGGGCCCTAACACACTCAACAAGAGGAAAACAGTAAAGAAGAAAAGGTGACGAGAATAGATACAGTATATATAATAAATAAATAGATAAGCATTTAATAAGATAATAGATCATGAATAAAAAGACATAGGTGAAAGTGTTATGTCTCTCAGATTGACAGGTGATTATTACCACATCTGTATTCAACCACTATCCTGCCCGATACGGTGTGTGAGATCACAGTGTAAAATGACATGTTTGATACTACATCTGTAAAATGACACGTTTGATACTACATCTGTAAATTGACACATTTTGCATACACATTTAGCCTATATTTACAGTGAATTCACAGCACTTAGATTATGAACCATTCAGCATATTTCAGCCTAAACTCATAACTACTGCAGATATAAGAAGTAAATAGATAAAACAATGAATAGGTTCATAGCTAATGGATAAAAAAAGATAGATAAAAGTGTCAGAGTTCAATCATAACTACTGCAGAACATAAAGGTTTTTAGCTTAGTTTTAAATATCTTTAGGGTTTGGGCCTGTTTGATGTCTTCAGGGAGTTTGTTCCAGGAGCATGCAGCAGCATGACTGAAAGCTGCTGCACCGTGTTTTGTTTTCACTCTCGATTAGCTGATTAGTCTCAGCTGACCTTAGGGGCCTTGCTGGAATATAGGGTGGGAGGAGATCTGATGTGTATTTTGGTCCAAGACCATTTTGTGATTTGTATGTAATTAGGAGTACTTTGAATTCAATTAGAGGCCTAAAGCGGGGTACACACATAAGGATTTTCAAAATCTTAACCGAAAACTTATCTGAGACAGACCCCACACATGAAGAAACAACATCTTGGATTGAACAGCCTTGATCGTATTGTGTGTGGTGTGCGCCGTTGTCCCCATTTCAGCACCCCACAGACATAAAGATTTTCGTTACGACAGACTCCAGACTCTCTCGAGTCTCGTTCCCCAAGCCAGAAATCTCGCGTGAACCCATCCTTTTAATATTGCCTTTAAATTACAAAATAATTAAATTAAGATTATATAATGATTAAAGCACTTTGAGCCGCAACGTTTGCAGGAAAAGCGCTATACAAATAAAGTTATTATTATTATAATTATTATCTAATGTAGTACCCTGACTGACCTGTACGAGACAACCCTGTGCGACAGGGCAAATAAAGTGCCGAATAACGAAAAGAAGAAGTCGCTTCTTGATTGGCTACACTCCATCCACGTTATAGTTGGACTCGCGAGCAGGGTTGCCAGATGGAAATTACATTTTCCACCGTAACCACAGTCTAAAACCGCTAATTCCACCAAACAATCTGGCAACCCTATGATTTCTGGTCGTAAGTATTGAACATATTTGACATTTACGATTGCCGGCCACGCCCATTTTCCGAGCAGGTTGTCGGGAGAGATTGACTCTTAACACACCTCACACCACAGGATTTTGTTATAGGAAAATGTTAAGAGCCATCTGATAATCGGGCGTTTTCTGTCTTTGGTCGGAAAGGGGAAATCGGGCCGGACCAGAACACACTCTGACCCTAACACACTCTGGACAAGAACACACTCTGGACCAGAACACACTCTGACCCTAACACACTCTGGACCATAACACACTCTGGACCATAACACACTCTGACCCTAACACACTCTGGACCATAACACACTCTGACCCTAACACACTCTGGACCAGAACACACTCTGGACCAGAACACACTCTGACCCTAACACACTCTGGACCAGAACACACTCTGGACCAGAACACACTCTGGACCCTAACACACTCTGGACCAGAACACACTCTGGACCAGAACACACTCTGGACCAGAAAACACTCTGGACCAGAACACAATCTGGACCCTAACAGCTCAGCTCAGCTTGGTTGTGTTGGGGTCTGTAGTGTGGAACAGGAGTGGTGGTGTCGGTATGGCAACAACCCTTCATACCCAAACTCAGTGTTGCTGGACAGCCATACCATAGGACTGTTGTTACAGAGATTGACCAGTAGAGGGAGATGTTGCACCACAATACTTCTCTACGTAGGGGTGATGAGTCAAGGTAAAGTGTGTGTGTGTGTGTGTGTGTGTGCGTGTGTGTGCGTGTGTGTGTGTGTGTGTGTGTGTGCGTGTGTGCGTGCGTGTGTGTGTGTTGTCTGGTGAAGGGCACAGGGGAGTGGCCTGT
>NC_137690.1:47244850-47256391 GCF_963989245.1 Nansenia antarctica | reverse complement strand
TTATCCTCTCTCTCTCTATCTATCTCTCTCCTTTATCCTCCCTCTCTCTCTCTCTCTCATTTATCCTCCCTCTCTCTCTCTCTTTCTCTCTCTCTCTCCTTTATCCTCCCTCTCTCTCTCTCTCTCCTTTATCCTCCCTCTCTCTCTCTCTCTCCTTTATCCTCCCTCTCTCTCTCCCTCTCTCCTTTATTCCTCCCTCTCTCTCTCTATCCATCTCTATCTCTTGCTAACCCCTTGTTACCAATCTCTCTGTTTTCCTTGTGTGTCTGTGTGTGTGTGTGTGTGTGTGTGTGTGTGTATGTGTGTGTGTGTGTGTGTGTGTGTGTGTGTGCGTGCGTGCGTGTGTGCGTGTGTGTGTGTGCGTTCCGTCACAATGGCCTTGAGCTCTGGTTCTATTTGAATACTGAACATGCCGTCGTTCTCTTCTCCTGAGCGGAGAGACAGAGAGACTAGAAAGGAGCGTGTGGAGGAAGAAGGGTTTCTGTTCCTCGCTTTATTGCTTTGGCATTTATAGACTCCAGAAGCCCTCGGAAGAGAGGAGGTAGAAATAACAGAACAGGCGGAGAGGTGAAAAAAAAGGAGGAGAAAGAGCTCATTCACTCCTTCGACTCCGAGCGGTCTATTCTAGGGAGAGAAAATGAAATGATTTCTGATTAATGAAAAGATGGTGCCGGCGTTTCCCTTTCTCTCTCTCTCTCTCTCTCTCTCTCTCTCTCTCTCTCTCTCTCTCTCTCTCTCCCTCCCTCTCTCTCTCTCTCTCTCTCTCTCCCATCTCTAAGATGCAGCGTAGCTCCTGGAGAATCCATCTTCATAATGACGCTTCTCTGTCTGAGAAAATGATTAGAAAGAGAGAGGGAGTGCTGAAAAGAGAAATCGGTCAATAGAGAAGAACAAAAACAATCAAAGGAGTTATTATCTTACAGTAGAATCAGTCTGTTAGTTAATATCTTACAGTAGAATCAGTCTGCTAGTTAATATCTTACAGTAGAATCAGTCTTTTACATATAGCATTAAAAGAAATACAGTAAAAGAAGGATAGTAATAAAATAAAAAGTAGAAGAATAAAAATAGATAAGCATTTAACAACATAATAAGACAATGAATAAAAAGATAGAGATAAAAGTGTAGTTTCTGCAATGTAGTTTCTGCAACTGTATTCAAGCGCTGCTCTTCCCGATATTGGGAGATCAGAACCGCACAGAACCACTCTGCTGGGCCGATAGCGTCTATTCATACAGCGAGCACAAGACCTTCTGGGAAGTGCAAAGCCGTGACATTCACACATCTTTTAGTATTTGTTTCCTTCCTGCTTGGATGTCAGCGTTTTTAGCGAGTGTTTGAACATCTATCACAGGTGTGCCATATGGAACATTCTAGCTTTCTGACGGTTGTAATGGCTGCTTCATCGGTAGTGGTCAGGGAAGGAGATCCCTTGAAGTAAATATGTCGTTTACCAACGCTGTTCTGCTCTGGAAAAGTTGTCCGAGGCGTAACATACCTGCTCTGTTAACATGCAATAATATAATAAAATAATAATAATAATAATCATATTTAATAATAATAATAATCATAATAATATTCATGACAGTAGGTTTTATGATGGAGGAAGGAAGGGAGAGAGAGGAGAATGATATTGAAAGAGAGAGAGACAGAGAGAGGGAGAGAGAGACAGAGACAGAGAGAGGAAGAGAGACAGAGACAGAGACAGAGAGAGGGAGAGAGAGAGAGAGAGAGAGAGAGAGAGTTAGAGAGAGAGAGGGGGAGAGAGGGAGTTAGAGAGAGACAGAGAGAGAGAGAGAGGCAGGGAGAAGAGAAGAGAGGGGAGGCCTTGGTTGCTTCATTGTTGTTGTTTAGCTCCTCCACGCGTCATTGAACCAGTAAACACATATTGGCTCGTCTTCCCACCATCACCATAATCAAATCAACATCATTCGGAGCAATTAGGATCGTCAGCAGTAACTCTGGCCTTGTTATTGGCTGTGTGACTGGGTTTTGCAAAACACCACCCCCCCCCCCCCCCCCCCGCCCTCGCCTGTAAATAAACTGTTGTTGTTTCAGGAGGTGGAGCTGTCTAGTGGCTTGCTTCACTGCTTTCCTTAAAAAGCCATCTTGTCAGAGGCAGAGTGTCGCTCACTCAGGTTAGAGGGAGGGATGAGATGGAGCATAGGAATACTGGGTGTTAATACACGGTGGAGAGGAGGGGAGGGGGGGGGAGGGACGGGAGGAGAGGAGAGGGAGGAGGGGAGAGGAGAGGAGGGGAGGGGAGAGGGGAGGAGAGGAGAGGAGAGGAGAGGGAGAGAAGAGAGATGGGGAGAGGAGAGGAGAGGGAGAGGAGAGGAGAGGAGAGGAGGGGTGGGGAGGGGAGGGGAGAGTAGCGGGGAAGGGGGTAAGAGAGGAAGAAAGGACGAGAGAGGGAAGGGGACAGGACAGGAGAAGAGAGGAGGAAAGTAGCGGGAAAGGGGGAGAGAGGGAAGGGGAGAGGAGAGGAGAGGAGGGAAAGAGAGAGGAGAGGCGGGGAGGGGAGGGGAAAGTAGCGGGAAGGGGAGAAGAGAGGGAAGTGGAGAGGAGAGAAGTACAGTAGTCTTTCAGAGTGAAGTAAGAGAGAGAGAGAGAGAGAGAGAGAGAGAGAGAGAGAGAGAGAGGGGTGAGTGTGAGTATCACTGTGAGACTAACCCAGTCAGATCTGAAGGCACTCCGCTTGTCACTGAGCAAGGCAAAGACTTCACAGGAATTCCCACAGATATACGCAGTCCTACACACAGCCAGGGACGTGTGTGTGTGTGTGTGTGTGTGTTGTGTGGGTGGGTAGGTGTGTGTGGGTGGGTGTGTGAGAGCTTTAGAGGAAACCACTTGGAAAGAGAGAGATAGAGGGGGGGGGGTGAGGATGTGAGAGAGAGAGAACTGATGAAAACAGCATTTCCCTGCCTGCGCCGAGATGGAGGTTGTCAGACAGAGACGCTCTCATTACAACCACCAGGGGGGGAGCCGGGGGGGCGGGGGGGGTGACACAGGGGTGAGGTGGGTGACACCGTGCTTCGGGGTGTGTGTGTGTGTGTGTGTGTGTGTGTGTGTGTGTGTGTGTGTGTGTGTGTGTGTGTGTGTGTGTGTACTGTATGTGTGTGTGTGTGTGTGTGTGTGTGTGTGTGTGTGTGTGTGTGTGTCTGTGCTGTTTTGTCCCTAAAGAGAACTGAAAAGGGTACACTCACCTGACACTTTATTAGGAACACCTGTTCACCTTGTCCTTCATCCAGGTGGGGTGGTGTCAGAGTCAGAGTCAGAGTCAGAGTCAGCTTTATTGTCAAACCAATATATGTACAGACATACAGAGGGCTGAAATTGTGTTTCCCTCTCATCCACGGTGCATAGCAAACAAAAACAATACATAACAATATGATACAACAAGATTAAAGAATAACTATATATACAAAAATACTAGATAAAAGATTTGAAATGTGCGGTACAATGTTCAGGGGTGGAATACAATATGAACAATGACAATAGTGCAATAGTGGTAATTGGCTCAGTATAATAAAGTGGCTAAAGTACAGGTATGCTTGTATCTATGTGTGCATGAAGTGAGATTGTTCCTAGTCCGGAGTCAGTGGGGGCAGAGTAGGGGGGGGGGGGGGTTAACACCAGACACAACAGCCATCGCAGTCGGATACTTTAGAAGGCATGGAGTTGCTTCAGAATATACAGTTCAACCCTGGAATTATATTCACCTGAGTCATTGAAGCCCTAACGAGTAAATCACCTTGGTCTGGGCCTTTGTAATTATGTTCTCAAAAGGTAACAAAGAATAATCCCAAATGGTTCCCAAACTTTTGCACAGGGCCCTTTTCCTTGTTTTTATCATTTAAATACTCTGAAAAATGAACAGAAAAAGAAACAGACATTTAAACCAGGGGTGCCCACATTTTTGCACCCCACTGTATATGCTGTATAATATAATACTGTATATGCTGTATATAATATAATACTATATATGCTGTATATAATATAATACTGTATATGCTGTATATCATATAATACTGTACATGTTGTATATAATATAATACTATATATAATTTAATTTAATTTAATTTTGCCATTTAGCAGACGCTTTTATCCAAAGCGACTTACAATTACGAATTACAGGGACATTCCCCCTGGAGTAACTGAGGGCTAAGTGCCTTACCCAAGGGCACACTAGTAGTGGTGTGGCTTCAGGCGGGATTTGAACTGTATATATAATATACAATATATATACTATACTATACTATACTATAATATACTATATTATAATACTATAATATATATATATATAATACTATAATATACTATACTATAATATATAATATACTGTATAATATATGCTGTATATAATATAATACTATATATGCCATATATCCAAAGCAACTTACATGACAGTGAGTGCATTACATTTTTCAGTATATACGGTCGCAGCAGGGGAATCGAACCCACAACCTAAGCGTTGTTAGCGGCCATGCTATGCCAGCTGAGCCACAGAGGATCTGATAGACACCACACCACCAACACACACAGACTGTCACAACACACCAACACACAGACTGTCACAACACACCAACACACACAGACTGTCACAGACTGTTCATAGACACCCACCACACACACACACACACACACACACACACACACACACACACACACACACACACACACACACACACACCCCATCATTAGCCCCCTCAGTCTGATGAAGGTTGGTGAACCGGATGACGATGACGACGTTCCTTGTTTCATCTTCTCCGTCTCTCCTCCGTCCCTCCGGAGAGAGGAAGGAACCCTCAGACAGTTTTGCTAAGACGTAAAAAACAACAACAACAACAACAACATCTTTATGAAGTTGACGGCCCTTTTTTTGAGGGGCGGTTGATGGTATGCTTTTCTCAGCTGGGAGAAGAGACACACATCGAGGTAGAACGTTTACCAAGTGGTTCTGAGGACCTTGACATTTAGGTTTTGGGGCATTTAGCAGACGTCTTTATTCAGGGTTAGCAGACGTCTTTATTCAGGGAGACTTCCAACAAACACATGTGTCTAAGTAAGTGGATCATCTATCCATAGCAAGAAAAGGTCATCTCTGATGTCATCTATGCTCGGGCCAGGGGGGCTGCCAGTCATAATGCTAGAAGAAGGAAGAATTATGTTTTTAAAAGTATTATTATTATTATTTTATATACAGTAGAGAAACTGTACAGGGAGGGTAGAGGGGATGTAAATGTCTCAGGAGGGACAGTTAAGGTGTAGCCTGAAGAGATGGGTCTTCAGGAGGGACAGTTAAGCCGGTGTAGCCTGAAGAGATGGGTCTTCAGGAGGGATAGTTTTTAAGGTATAGCAGTCTACGGCGGGGGGTAGGGGAGAGATGGAGGAAGGTGTACAGAGAGAGAGAGGGAGCGAAGAGAACTTTTGGAGCGAACGTGATCGTGGTATGTTTTATGGATCATGGTGAAGTGGTTGCCTTGGCTGATCTATCTGCCATATAGGTCTCCTCCTGTTATACATGCTGGTGTTATTAATTCATTGTCTCCAACGTGCCTACACTGGCTATTTTGGTCTCCCGCGCGGATAAATATTTCACCGAGTGATTTCCTTTCTCGGGGGATATTGCGGGCTGTCTACGAGTCGTAAAAAGAAGCCAATGCTATGGAAATCACTGGGTCTCCTGGCACGGCGGAAGTATTCAAATTCACACAACCGTAGATCACAATATCTAATATAGTTCAATACTACGCCGTCCTCATTTGCATATGTTTCAGAGTCTTTTGGCAAATTCAATAAGGCGCTTTTTTACAACCCGCCGACGCGGACGGGAGGAGCGGGCCCCCGGAATGCATAATACAGAGAGAAAGAGAGGAGAGGAGGAGGGTAGAGAGGGGGAGAGGGAGAGAGGGGGAGGGAGAGAGAGAGAGAGCGAGAGAAAGAGAGAGGGGTAGAGGGTGGGTAGCAGTGGCGGCTGGCCGATAGAGGGCGCTGGGGCGCCGCCCCCACCTTCACTTCCTAGTTGCGATTTTTTTTTTTTTTAAATAAACATTGTTTATTCACAAAATGCGGCTGATATTCTGTCGGCGCCTATCAGCATTCATTAAAAATCCTCCAATACAATAAACATTTTATCTGTGTGTGTGTAAAATTCACTGTTAAAATACATAGGGGGAGGAGTCGGGTCGCCGATCGAATGCAAGTCAATCGCAGGCCAAATACTTTTCGCTTACACGTGAGCTGTAGCAGCGCTCCAATTGGCTGTCTCTATTTCTCGGCCGGGGCGCAAAAAGTTGCGTCCTGAATATCCGGTTGTAATAGCAGACAATGCATTATGCTGAGGACTTCCGACTTCCGGTTTTCCGGACTTCCGGGCTTCCGGAGTATTTTAAATGAACATTCGTAATGTCTGTCTCTGATGTTCATGGTCAATTAAATCAGCCTATTTTGTGCAACTAATAATGTTCCCGCTAATGGGTTAACCGAGCAGCCTCGCACCTAACGTGCAAGCACCTAGCTTCGAACTATTCATAGCAATATGCGCGGGGCAAAAATAATCTATTGCCTCTAAAATCACCACGAACAGAACGGCGGAGGTACGGGTAAACAGGGCTCATGTTCTGTCATCAAAGGTAAGAGCTGTTTTTCTTTAACTCAACTGATAGCATTACCTTGCTGTTGTTGTTTACCGAATGCTCCATCTGACTGTCACACTGTGATTGTACTTGTGTAAACAGTTAATGAGTAACGTTAGCCGGTTTTGTGCGTGTCCTCTCATAGGCCTACTGGCCTATGAGATGTAGTCTAGTGGTGTAGTCTAGTTTTTTCTAGCGGGTATACTGTGATTTTTCCCTCCCAGCCTCATATCGTTCATAAACATACATCTGCGCTCCCTGTCTAACGTTATATATATAACATGACATGTTATAAGGCTGATCTGTGCATGATATTGCTGCATTCTGACATATTTCATGTCGCATCTCCCCCCTTTGATGGTATAATGAGCTATAGTCAGTCGCAATGGTCCAAAATTCAAGTGCTTCGTAACACAGACGGGGTGAATTTCATGAATGAAAGTGAAAGTTCTGTCACAAAACGCCGTTACGTATCCTCACCAGTGTTGCCACAGTTACTTTGAAAAAGTATTCTGATTACTGATTACTGATTACTCCTTTAAAAAGTAATCTAGTTACTTTACTGATTACTTGATTTTAAAAGTAACTAAGTTAGATTACTAGTTACTTTTTTAGTTACTATTGGCAGCTGCCTAGGCACCCGACCCCCCCCCCCCCCCCCCCCCCCGCAACATAAAAATGAAAACTGGTTTTGCCAAAACTCACTTTATTTTAACAGAAACTTAAATTACATAATTAAACTTTAAACAATAACTTAAAACAACAAAATAAAGAGTCTTTCTTTGCCTCACCCAACATAAATACTTGTTT
Organism: Nansenia antarctica; assembly: GCF_963989245.1. Lineage (NCBI taxonomy): Eukaryota > Metazoa > Chordata > Actinopteri > Argentiniformes > Microstomatidae > Nansenia > Nansenia antarctica. Next base: position 47,248,943 of record NC_137690.1, on the reverse strand, counting down.
TTAAACAATAAAATAAATATAATCTTTATTTAACACAGTAACTAGCAAGGAGTGGTTTCACAAAACCTAAAACCTACCCTGACCATTCAGATATGATCCTAATATAATCCTAATCCTAAACTGGGTGAGTCTGAGTTTATCAATGAAGAGTGAACTCAGCTGTCAAGACTGGAAGGAGGCCATGAACACGCTATGGAGGCCATGAACACGCTATGGAGGCCATGAACACGCTATGGAGGCCATGAACACGCTATGGAGGCCATGAACACACTATGAGTGAAACAGTGGAAAGGGGCGAGTAAACCAGTGGTTGTATCTCATTAACAGAAGCTTCTCAAACCTCTTGTCAGAAAGTCTGTTCCTTCTAGGCGTGAGCACCAAACCTCCCAGACTAAAGAGCCGCTCTACAGGAGCGCTAGATGGGGTTGGAGTGTTATACTTCAAGAAAATGTTCTTAATGTTTGGATACTGATTCAGAATCTGAAGCTCATGCCCTGACCTCAAGTAGTCCATGACTTCCTTTTCTGCCGAGTAGGTCTCCTCTGGCTCCGCCTCAAAAGCAAAAAAGTCCATCTCGCCTTGGTTGGCAGTCGTGGTGGGTACACTGGCAGGGCTCTGTGCTGCAGGAGCAGTTTTGCGACATTCTGCTGTGAGAAGCTCCTTTACTTGCTCCCTCCTACCTTCATCTCTCAGCCATCGGAGTTTGAATTTTGGACAACTAGCAGCTGCGAGAAGGGCATCTTTGTTGTCCAGCACACTGGCAAAACGAGTCTGGATAGCCTGAAAGATATAATTTGATATGTTTATTATTATCTAGTTGTAGCCTATAAGGTCTATTATTTATACCTTTATTTACTAATTATGTATGCAATTAGTTTGTGCAACTGACAACCTACATACTGCAGTATGGTGTGACTCTGCTCCATGTTCATGAATAGTGCAATGAAAATGTATTTATTTATCTTTAAGATGTAACAACATAGCATACCTGCACTATGGCATCTGGAAGGCCTGCAGTCATCTTGGATAGGGTGTCTTTCACAGCAAGGGTCTTCTGCATCAGGACTTCAAGTGTGGGCAGTAAAGTCCCATACGGACAGTCACCTTGTAGGATATCCAGTGCTATAGTTAGAGGCTTCATGACGGTACAGTACTCATGCAGGTACTGGTACTCCTGGTCTTTGAAGCACTTCACTCCCAGCTTGTTGCACAGAGTAGTCAGCTCATTCATGGGGATTTCTGCGATTCTCTTTATGGCTTCGTAAAAGGAATTCCACCTTGTGGATGTCGGTACCAGGAGCTTTCTTTTGTTAACCTCCTCCACCGTTTCTGACGCAACGGTAGATCGGCTTGCTTTCGTCCAGAGAGCTGTGCATTTTGCTGTGCTGCTCCTATACACAGCCTTGCTCTCTGGTTTGGAAGTGATGTACTTCTCCACATCACTTGTAGAAATAAGGTTGAGGGTATGTGAAGCACACCTTTGGTGCGGGGGAAGAATCAGCTGGCCATCACTATCATCCTCAGCTGATAGGATTTCTGACACATCTAAAAAAGTGACATCATCCGTGGCCTCCTCCACCGTCTCATCATCGGACTCTGTGACAGCAGGCTGATAGACTTGAAATGCCTTGACAAAGTTAGATCCATTATCTGTCACTGTTGCTACTACTTTGTTGATTAGTCCATATGAAGAGTGAATGTTTTCGATTTCTGCACCAATAACATCATACGTGTGTCTACCGCGGATTCTCCTACACGCCAATGCAGCCTTGTTGCGGTCTAATGTGGATCTACTAATCCAGTGGAGCGTTACTCCCATATATAGCTCCTATTGTTAGCTGTCCAAATGTCCGCTGTAGTTGACACATAGTCGACCTCGTTCAGCGCAGCCTTCAGATGTTTTTCCATCTCTGCATACTCCTTCTCCAAGTACGAAGAAAAAGATGTTCTGTGAGGTAGCTCGGCATTGGTAGTAGTGGGGATCTTGTTAATGATGGCACGGAAAGAGGGCGAGTCAACTGTGTTTATGGGCAGCATTTCCTCTACAACATACCGCCCGACCAATTTATTCAACTCTCCCACACTTACAGGTTGTGATTTTGTAGGCCTACTGAAGTCCAGCTTTTGTTGCTTGAGCGGTGTGGGACCTCCCACAGAAGTCGAGGCGCGGTCTCTGGGTCTCTCCGCAAGCTTGACTGTGCTGTGCTGAGATTCCAAATGTTTCTTTAAATTTGATGTTGTGGTTTTACCACAGGACAATATTTTCTTTCCAGCACAGAGTGTACAACAAACATTTATGTTCTTGTCATCCTTTGCTGACACAAACTCAAAATAATCCCTATATTTCCAGCTATTTAACGCATAGCTCTGTTCTCGCTCCATTGTGTAGGCTATACGCTTCTGTTTACACTGTGCAATCAGCGTGGTGATACACGTGAGCGATTCTGCTGCACCTCGTGTTGAAAACGTGATCACTGACGTCACTCCCCAAGACGCGAGAAAAGCAATAAATGTTTGTTTACTATCGAACATTACAAAGAAATACTGCATTTAGCCTAAGTTATGAGGTAGTAACGCAATAGTAACGCACAGTCACTTGAATAAGTAACTTTAATCCGATTACTGATTTGGAAATAGTATCGCGATAGAATACTCGTTACTGGGAAAAGTAATCAGATTAGAGTAACACGTTACTTAGTATCGCGTTACCGGCATCACTGATCCTCACACATGTTTAAGTGGGTATTGCGTGGGTAAAGTGAAAGTACGTCTTTGTTTTGAGCGCCAGTGCGCGTTTTATGCGCGTGCACGCGGAAAAAAATCGTGCACGCGGACAAAAAAATGCGCTCGCTGCGCGCGCGAAAGAGGACCCCCCCGCCACTAATGTGAAAAATCCTGGAGGAAACACTGCTGTGCCCCACCCAAATTTTTTAGCACCAGCCGCCACTGGTGGGTAGAGAGAGAGAGAGAAAGAGAGAGGGAAAGAGAGAGCGGGAGAGGGTAGAGAAAGAGAGAATGTAGAGAGAGAGAGAGAGAGAGAGAGAGAGAGAGAAAGAGAGTGAAGTAGAGGGTAGGGAGAGAGGGAAAGAGAGAGCGGGAGAGGGTAGAGAGAGAGAGGGTAGAGAGAGACAATGAAACTGGAAGCTAGTGAATGAGAGATAATGAGAGAAGGAGGACTGGCCTAAGCGAGGGAGATAGAGAGAACAAACTTTATTAGGAGAACCAGGACAGACACAGACACGCACAGGCGGGCATATCTATGTGAGTGTGTGTGTGTGTGGGTTTGTGTGTGTGCGTGCTTGTGTGAGTGCTTGTGTGTGCATGTGTGCATGTGTGCTTGTGTGTGCGTGCATGCCTGACTGCCTGCCTGCGTGTCTGTGTGTTTGTGTGTGTGCGTGCATACATAAGTGCTTGCATTCATACATCCGTCTGTGCGTGTGTGTGTGTGTGTGTGTGTGTGTGTGTTTGCGTACTACGCACGTGTGTGTGTGTGTGTGTGCGTATATGTGTGTGTGTGTGCGTATATGTGTGTGTGTGTGTGTGTGTGTGTGTGCGTATGTGTGTATGTGTGTGTGTGTGTTAGAACAGCCATGGGTTGTAAAGACTGTAAGACCCGTAGCGGCTCTTATAGTAGGAAAAAAAGGCACAGCTGTTCTAGTGTTAAAACTCTTTACAATGCTCAAGCTGCTATTTACACACGACGACCACTAGTTGGCCGCTTGTCAATTAGCCTGCTTCCTACACAGAAAAAAAGAAAAAAAAAGAAATAGCTTTATACTAGCTTATCCTGATGTGATTTTGAAAATGTAAGGATACTGGGGTGGTAGAACGCACATATCTAGGAAAAGCCATGAAAGGAGGGTCCTGAAATTTGATCGGGTGCAAAGATATAACATGTTTCTTTAGTCACAGTAGAGTGAGGGTTCTAAACAGCCCGTTCCCAGCCTGGTTCTGGTTGACTGGTTCATTCCTCACTCCGTAACGACGCCCGGGCCTCGCGCAAACCTGTAACGGGCCGGGCCGAAAATCAGGTGTCAGAAATGAAAGGGGGGGTGGGCGGGGGGGTTTAGTGAAGCTAAAGAACAACCTGGAA
>NC_137690.1:47219850-47229850 GCF_963989245.1 Nansenia antarctica | reverse complement strand
TTTCTGTGAGTCTTTCTGTGAGTCTTTCTGTGAGTCTTTCTGTGAGTCTTTGTGGGTCTTTCTGTGGGTCTTTCTGTGGGTCTTTCTGTGAGTCTTTCTGTGAGTCTTTCTGTGAGTCTTTCTGTGGGTCTTTCTGTGAGTCTTTCTGTGGGTCTTTCTGTGAGTCTTTCTGTGAGTCTTTCTGTGGGTCTTTCTGTGAGTCTTTCTGTGAGTCTTTCTGTGAGTCTTTCTGTGGGTCTTTTCTGTGGGTCTTTGTCGGTCTTTGTGAGTCTTTTTGTGGGTCTTTTGTGGGTCTTTTGTGGGTCTTTTGTGGGGCTTTGTGTGGGGCTTTGTGGGACTTTGTGGGTCTTTCTGTGAGTCTTTCTGTGAGTCTTTCTGTGGGGCTTTGTGGGACTTTGTGGGGCTTTGTGGGGCTTTCTGTGGGTCTTTCTGTGGGTCTTTTTGTGGGTCTTTCTGTGGGTCTTTTTGTGGGTCTTTGGTGGGTCTTCTGTGGGTCTTTTTGGGGTATTTTGTGGGTCTTTGTGGGTCTGTGGGTCTTTGTGAGTCTTTCTGTGGGTCTTTTCTCTGAGTCTCTGTGGGTCTTTGTGGATGTTTGTGGGTCTTTTGTGGGTCTTTTGTGGGTCTTTGTGGGTCTCTGTTGGTCTTTGTGGATCTTTTGTCTAAGTGGTTTGGTAGTGGTTCGGGCCTGCTGTGTGGTTTAGGTGCACACTTTACCTCCCAGTACACTATTATTGTTTGCTTCCTCCCCAGACATCCCTTTATCTTAACCCCCCCCCCACATGTCAAGTGTTATTGCTTGGAAAATAAGTAAAATAAACTCGAAGGCTTTTTTTGGCTGAAAAATGTCATCTGGGGGTGGGAAATTATGTTTCTTCTCGCCTAAGAGAAACCAATTTCATTTTTATTGTCATATTGCCAGCAAATGAATTGCTATTTTGTTCTGTGACGATGGAAAGTTTTAATCGTAATTGCCACCGGCTAACTATATAATTGGGTCAGGGAGAGGTTAAGGCATACACAAGCACACACGCGCACGCACACACACACACACACACACACAACCACACACACACACAAACACACACACACACACACCCAGGCACACATACATATGGACACACACACAAACACACAACCACACACACACATATACACGCACACACACACACACACACACACACACGTCGTATACACACACACACTGCAAGGGGTTCTCTCTCACTGAATAAAACACTCTCAGTGACAGGTACCATACATTAACTACACTGTGTGTACAGTTCTCAGGTAATCGCATACTGGACTGTACACACACACACACACACACACACACAAATACTATTTAACTAATTTGTATACACAAACATGTGTAGCACAACGGCAAACCAGCAGGACCACTTAAATCCCATTAGGAAAGGTACCATTAGATAAGGTGTGTGTGTGTGTGTGTGTGTGTGTGTGTGTGTGCGGGTGCGTGTACGTCTGTGTGTGTGTGTGTGTGTGTGTGTGTCTGTCTGTGTGTGTGTGTGTGTGTGTGTGTGTGTGTGTATAGTGTGTGTGTGTGTATATTGTGTGTGTGTGTGTGTGTGTGTGTGTGTGTGTGTCAGTCATGCTGTACGTGGTTAAGTGGCGTGGTGAGATGACAGATGCAGAACAGAGACAGGTGACACATCCTCCATGGAGCTCTGCTGTTCCACATAGTTGAGTCTCTGAGTAGAGTAATCATTATCTCCCTCTCTCCCTCTCTCCCTCCCTCCCTCCCTCTCTCCCTCTCTCCCTCCCTCCCTCCCTCCCTCTCTCTGTCTCTCTCTCTCTGTCTATCTCTCTCTCTCTCTCTTTCTCCCTCTCTCTCTGTCTCTCTCTCTCTGTCTATCTCTCTCTCCCTCTCTCTCTTTCTCTCTCCCACTCTCTCTCTTTCTCTCTCTCTCTCTTTCTCTCTCTCTCTCTCTCTCATTGTATCTCTCTCCCACTCTCTCTCTCCCACACACTCTCTCTCTCTCTCCCTCACTTTTTTCTCTGTTTCGTCTTTGTCCCGCCCTTCTCCTCCCGGGCTGGAGGGACCGTGTTGTGATTGGCCGTGACAGCTGTCGATGGACGTGGCGGGCCCGTCTGTCATTAGGAGGCCAGCCGAGTCACTCTCACTTTACTGCCTCATCTCTCATCTAGCCTGATGGACAGAGGGCAGACGTGTGTGTGTGTGTGTGTGTGTGTGTGTGCGTTAGTGTGTGTGTCTGTCCGTGTGTGTGGTGTGTTTGTGTGTGTCTAGTGTGTGTGTGTCCGTGCGTGCGTACGTGAGTGTGTGGGTGTGTGTGTGGTGTGAGTGCGTGGGTGTGTGTGTGTGTGTGTGTGTGTGTGTGTGTGTAGTTTGGCATCTAACTAGATGTGCAAATAGTGGCATAGTGCAAAAGATATGATCATGTAGACAGCGCATGGCATTATTACAGTATAAGGTATTACAGTGAGTATAAATACATGAATATAACAGTGAATATACATGAGATGAATATCAGTATGATACGGTTATGATGTCATACATACAGGACGAGGGCAAGGGGGAGGGGAGGGGAGAGGAGAGGAGAGGAGAGTAGAGGAGAGGAGTGGAAAGGAGAGGAGAGGAGAGGAGGGGAGAGAAGAAGAGAAGAGAAAAGGGGAGAGGAGAGGAGAGGAGGGGAGAAAAGAAGAGAAGAAAAAGAGAAGGGAGGAGAGGAGGGAGGAGGGGAAGAGAAGAGGAGGGGAGAGGTTGAAGTGAAGAGGGAAGGAGCGGAGAAGACGGCCCATTTCACTTAAAAAAATAAAAAAGACATTTAAAAAGATGATAAATTATATTACGAGTCGTGGAAAGACATGGAGCCATGAGGAGGTGAAGTGTGTCCTTGATGGGCTACAGTATACGAGCAGATGAACCTATAATATATCGGTTATATAACTGGTTAACGATGCTGTAAAGCAGCAGATTATTTACTGCTCACAGCCCGGCCCACCCCTCATATTGAGCTGTTTCTTCCAAGCCCTGTGTTGTTGATAAGAATACCAACGCGCTGTTGGGAAAAGGGCAAGATCACGACTCGTATGTGAATTGCTTCATTTTGGAACAATCCTCAATGGTTCACCCTGCAGCCTATTTAGGAGACGTTTTCACTTGGCAAGATTAGAGGGGTTTGGCAGGATGTGAAATGTACTGACATCGAGGATGTGTCAAATGCCAGGATGTTAGGCTAGACGTGGCTTTCCATGTCGAATTCACTGCACACTATTCTGGATGTCTTTTCTGATTTTTGTCCCAACAATTTAATGGCACAAAAACAGGGAGGGTGGGCAGTAATTGAACCGATTACCAGTTAGTAATTGAAAGTGAAATTGAACCGATTACCAACTGCCACATGGTTGATTTCCAACCATTTTGACTTTTCAATATGAATGCGATGTACCGTGGTAAAACGTGTGGCTTACTGCATACATTTGTTGACAAAATAGTAGGCTCTGAATAGTACGTACAGTAGTATGGTTAGTATGCAGTATATACTTCTTACTTTTGATATGTTTTTAGGGCAATTATTAGGATAGAGACAGTAGGGACAGGAAAGATGGGTGAGAGAGTGGAGGGATGACAGGCAGGATACTTCGACAGGATACTTCGACGGCCGGATAAATAATTGAATATAATAATTCAATTCAATTCCGCCTTTCTGGGGACCCAAGGTCGCTTTATAGAGAAACAAGAAAAGAACAAAAACAGTCAGACAAACAGACAGACAAACAAAAACAACAACAGAACTAGGGGCCGAAGGCCTCAGCAAACAGGTGGGACTCGAGGGCCGTTTTAAAAGCGTCCAGGGTGGGGATGTTGCGGGTCACTGCAGGGAGAGAGATCCAGAGGGTGGGGGGGGGCAGGGAGAGAGATCCAGAGGGTGGGGGGGCAGGGAGAGAGATCCAGAGGGTGGGGTTGGGGGGGCAGGGAGAGAGATCCAGAGGGTGGGGGTGGGGGGGCAGGGAGAGAGATCCAGAGGGTGGGGGGGGGGGGGCAGGGAGAGAGATCCAGAGGGTGGGGGGGGGGGGGGCAGGGAGAGAGATCCAGAGGGTGGGGGGGCAGGGAGAGAGACTCTGTTGTGTTGTTGTGGCAGGAACCTGAATGAATTTCCCTGCAAAGAAATATATCGATAATATAACCTAAAACAATAGCCGCAGGCTCACATTAGCATAATTCATTATCCTCACAGGCCTATCTGTCTCAGGCATACGCCACTGCTATTTAATTACGGGGCTGAGATAATCCGCAGGTAATTACTCGCTTTTATTAATTTCTCCTTTTTTAAAAAATTGTTTTCCTTTTTTTTTTTAAATGTTAATGTCCTCTCAACAATTAATTAAATTTTTCCTCCTACAGTTCAGGGGCTGTTTAAGTTCTGGTAATGCTGCGGGGATGGGTTTTGTGTTTCATATCCAATATGTTTCCCTATTGTTTGCCAAGGAGAAGGAGCTTACAGACCGAGAAATGAACAATGAGTTTTTCATAACAGACGCTCTGATCCAGTGATTTAGTCTAGTTGTTTTCTAGTGGGTATACTGTGATTTTTCCCTCCCAGCCTCATATCGTTCATTTCGGAACGCCATAAAAATACATCTGCACTACCTGTCTAACGTTTTATATATATATATATATATATATATATATATATATATATATATATAAATTACATGTTATAAGGCTGATCTGTGCATGATAGTGCTGCATTTTGACATATCATGTCACATCTCCCCCCTTTGATGGTATATGACGCAATAGTCAGTCCCAATGGTCCACAATTCATGAGCTTCGTAACACAGACGGGGTGAATTTTATGAATGAAAGTGAAAGTACTGTCACAAAATGCTGTTACGTATCCTTGCACATTTTTAAGTGGGTATATGGAAATCCTTGGCCTTTCCTAGTGGGTATACGGCATAGTCCTGCGTATCATGTAGACTACACCACTGCTCTGATCCGACAGCCTTCACAGCAGACATACAGCACACTCAGCCACTGAGAACACTGGTAAGGACTCACACACTTACGTTCCTTTATCACTCGCTATCTGGATGCTCAGAGGTTTCGATCTGGCCTTGATGGTCAAGTGTGATCTGAAATATTAGAATAATAACATAACATTGAGCTGATGCTTTTATCCAAAGCAACTTTACAGTACAGTGAGTGGATACTACTATGACTACTACTACTAATAATAACTTGGTTTTATATAGCGCCTTTCACAAACCCATGGACGCTTTCAAGAGAGAAGAGGTCAGACAGACAAACAGAAGAAAAGAAATCTGCATATGGTACCAGCGGGAACCGAACCCACTTAAGTTTTGTTAGCGCCCTGCTCTACCACCTGAGCCACAGAGGACCACAAGTACAAGTCTACCTACTTACCCAGCCAGAGAGAAAAACACGTACTACGCACTACGCCCCCCATAGGGTCTGTTTCCTACCAAGGGTTTTCCCACTTTGTAGGGAGTTTGTTCATGTAAATGTAATTTCCCTAAAAGCCTTTATTGGCCGACAGTGACACCACAACCAAACAGTGGAGACATGACAGAAGAAGAGAGGAGAGAGGAGAGGCGGAGAGAGAGAGAGAGAGGGTGGGGAGGTCGAACGAGAGGAACAAACTCACAGCAGGAGACGAAACAAGAGGGGGGTGAGAGATGAGAAGAATATGTGAAGACAGGGGCAGGGGAGAGAGAGAGAGGGAGGGAGGGAGGAAGAGAGAGAGAGAGAGGGAGAGAGAGAGAGAGTGGGAGAGAGAGAGAGATTAAAGGACGATAGAAGAGAGAGAGTAAAGGATGATAGAAGAGAGAGAGAGAGGGAGAGAGAGGGAGGGAGGGAGGCAGGAAGAGAGAGAGAGGGAGGGAGGGAGAGAGAGAGAGAGAGTAAAGGATGATTATAAGAGAGAGAGAGAGAGAGAGAGAGAGAGTAAAGGATGATAGAAGAGAGAGAGGGAGAGAGAGAGAGAGAGAGGGAGGGAGGAAGAGAGAGAGAGGGAGGGAGAGAGAGAGAGAGAGAGAGAGAGGGAGGGAGGGAGAGAGAGAGAGCATACACAGAGAGAGTAAGGGATAAGAGAAGAGAGGAGGGAGAGAGAGAGAGCATACATGGAGAGAGTAAGGGATAAGAGAAGAGAGGAGGGAGAGCGAGAGAGCATACATGGAGAGAGTAAGGGATAAGAGAAGAGAGGAGGGAGAGAGAGAGAGCATACATGGAGAGAGTAAGGGATAAGAGAAGAGAGGAGAGAGGCTTTATGTTGGACTGTGTGGTGCAACTCTCCCTCTCCCAATTAAGTCGCAGGAACAGATCTCTGCAGACAGCACTGCTCTGAGCCACAATAGCTCCCCCTGGTCCGGTTTCCAAAGACAAACAGCAGATTAGTGCAACTGCGGCACGCTACCGTGTCTGTCGAGACCGGGTGCCCCAGCTGTTCCGTTGCCATGGGGACTGAAGGCGCATCCTTTATGGGAATAGCCACTGGCGTACCGCAGTTTCTCTGGGGCCCCCTGCAAGGTTGAAATCTGTCCCCTCCCTCCCTCTCTCCCTCCCTCCCTCGCTCCCTCCTTCCCTCCCAAAAATTCAATCAAATTTAATGCGTCAGCCACTCAATCACAAAGTCAGTCTTATTGGATTCAGAGTTCATGAATACCACCAGAGACTGTGTAGCTGTAGAGGGTACACTGCACAATGAAACCACCCCTAGTAAGAGTGTGTAGGCAGTATTATTTGGCATTAATAGACTGGTTGTTTTATACACCCGCAACCAAACCTTCAGTCCAAGAATACGTCATGAGTTTGAGTTACGTGAATTTTTTGGGGGGCACATTGCCAACAAACCACTACAACTACACCTATCAAAGCACTTGAACACGCTGGTAAATAAACACTGGTAAATGAACACACTGATAAATGAACACACTGGTAAATGAACACACTGGTAAATGAACACACTGGTAAATGGACACGTTGGTAAATGAACACACTGGTAAATGAACACACACTGGTAAATGAACACACTGGTAAATGGACACGTTGGTAAATGGACACACTGGTAGCTAAATGGACACACTGGTAAATGAACACACTGGTAAATGGATGGAGTAGTCCTTCTGTCTGTCTGCTTGCCTGTAGTCCTCCTGTCTGTCTGCTTGCCTGTAGTTCTTCTGCTCTCAATGCTGAGTACTGCTCTCAATGCTAAGTCCGGCTGCTCTCAATGCTGAGTACTGACAGGCCAGACAGCCGGTCCAGACAGTCAGACTCGGTGCTTCTAAGGTCGTAAAGAACGCCTCAGACTACGCCTGCAGCAGCAACACTCACTCCCCCCCCCCCCCCCCCCCCCCCATATAGCCAACTGTAGTACCGGGAGAATTTATGGTGGGCTGGTGGGTTTGTGGAATGGGAGGTTGGTGGATCTGTTGGGCTGGGGGGCTGGTGGTTCTACATCTCTGGACCACTACTACATCTTTAGACCATTACCGTACTACATCTTTAGACCATTACTACATCTTTAGACCACTACTACATCTTTGGGTGTTTGTTGCATCAAACATCGAATCAAAATAGGTATTCACCTTCCTGGGACCTCAAGACAACTTTTATAAAGTCTTGCAGAATTTGAGAAATTAATAACAACTGATAATAATTTATTATCTTACATCTTATCATAATCCGACACCCCCGCCCCTCGACACACACTCACACACACACACACACACACACACACACAGACACACAGACACACACACACAGACAGACACACACACACACACACACACACACACACACGCACACACAGTTTGATCCAAGTATCAGAACAGTTCCAGAAACAGCTGCTGTGTGTCAGTGACAGACACACCACACAGATAGTGACAGTAGGAAAGTTTTTTTTTTTTAAGTTCAGTTAGTTATTCACTTCTCTGTTGGTTTTTGACTCTAGTACTGGATATTTTGCCTTCGATATTGTCTCATTATCTGGCAAGCTGCTCCGCGCTGCTGCATTGTGAAATCACATCGTTTAAGACATTGGAATAGAGGGGAACACTATCTGCAAGGGAACACATACTGACCTGACACCAGCCCTCCTCCTCCTCCTACTCTTCCTCCTCCTCCTCCTCCCCTCTCTCCCCCCTCCTCCTCTCTCTCCCCCCTCCTCCTCTCTCTCCCCCTCCCCCTTCTCCTCCTCCTCCTTACATTACATTTACATTTTGGCGTTTAGCAGACGCCTTTATCCAAAGCACTTGCAACAAATACATTTCTCTAAAGCCGGGTACACACATAAAGATTATCTGGTCGATTTTTCCCCTTCCGACCAAAGACAGAAAATGCCCGATTATCTGATGGCTCTAAAGATTATCCTATAACATTATCCTGTGGTGTGAGGTGTGTTAAGAGTCATCTCTCCGACAATCTGCTCGGAAAATGGTCGTGGCCGACAATCGTAAACATGTCAATCCATTTGGCAACCCTGCTCGCGAGTCAAATTGTGATGTGGAATGGAATGTAGCCAATCAAGAAGCGAGCTGACTTCTTCTGCACTTTATTTGCACTTTATTTGCCCTGTCGCACATGGTTGCCTCGTACAGGTCAGTCAGGGTACTACGTTAGATAATAATAATAAGAAGAAGAACTTTATTTGTATAGCGCTTTTCCTGCAAACGTTGCAGCTCAAAGTGCTTTAATCATTATATAATCTTAATTTAATTATTTTGTAATTTAAAGGCAATATTAAAAGGATGGGTTCACGCGAGATTTCTGGCTTGGGAACGAGACTCTAGACAGTCTGGAGTCTGTCGTAACGATAATCTTTATGTCTGTGTGGGGTGCTGAAATGGGAAAATCGGCGCACACCACACACAATACGATCAAGGCTGTTCAATCCAATATTTTTTATCTTCATGTGTGGGGTCTGTCTCAGATTTAAAAATCTATGCTCGGGCCAGGGGCCATTGGCAGTCACAATGCTAGAAGGAGGAAGAATGTGTTTGTTTGTTTTGTTTTAATTGATTTGAATTGATTGTAGAGAAACTGTACAGGGGGGTAGAGGGGATGGAGAGGTCTTTAGGAGGAGCAGTTAAGTTGTAGCCTGAAGAGATGTAGGTCTTCAGTCTACGGCGTAAGATATGTAATGTCTCTGCAGTCCTGACAGCAGTGGGCAGCTCGTTCCACCAGCATGGCGCCAGGACAGTGAAAAATCGTGACAGCTCTGTCTGTAATAATAAAAAATAAAAAAAACGTTTATTTGTCCAGCACTTTTCAAGAGACAGCTACAAAGTGCTTCACAGAACGAGATAAAATAGTACACACAGTCAGGATAAAAATAACCAAAACTTAAAACATAGGACATAAGACCTGATGAAACAAACTGTATAATAAAAACAAGTGAAATAAAAGTGATAAGAGAGGAATAAAAACTTGACAAACAGATTTACTATAAAAAAGCCTTCCTGTTAAAGTAAATCGAAGCCTAAGGGACCATTTTGTAGAAACAATAAGGCGCTTTTCAAACGACTACTACAACTTACTGATTAGATTTATTTATTTTTTGAGTTTTATTTATTTGTTCACAGTACATTAAAGAACACTTAAATGGAATGCGCACATATCATCAGTGTAAATGTACCCAATTATAGCCATAGGCTAATTTCCGTTGGTGGTCCCCCTGCCAGAAGTAACAGCGCTACATTTCCTAATGGAAAAAATCAGGTTATGGGGTAAAATAAACACATCATATAGATACAGTCATGATTAAAATAAACACAAAAATACAGTAGTTAAAATAAAATTAGATGGCATCTAACCTAAGACATCTAGCCTAACATGCATCACAGTAGGTCATGACTACACAACAAGCCCTAACCTGATTTAGCCTAATCTAACTAATCCCTAGTCTAGCAGGGTTAGAGGTGTGTGCAGGTTTGGTTTTGCTCCAACCATCGTCTCAGCTGGGTTTTGAAGGAGCTATATGTGGGACATTCTCTAACCAGC
>NC_137690.1:47204850-47209850 GCF_963989245.1 Nansenia antarctica | reverse complement strand
ACGGCGCTAACAACGCTTAGGTTGTGGGTTCGATTCCCGCTGGGACCATATACAGTATACTGAAAAATGTATGTATGCACTCACTATAATGTAAGTCACTTTGGACAAAAGCATCAGCTGAATGGCATGTATATTAGGGTGGATGCATAGCCAACCCAGTACAGCTCAGTTTGGCTCAGCTCAGCACAGGGAGTGTGAAAAGGGTATTAGAGTCCAACAGAGTCTCTGAAGGAGAGTAGATATCCATGTCTCTCTCTCTCTCTCTCTCTCTCTATCCCTCCCTCTCTCTCTCTCTCCCTCCCTCCCTCCCTCCCTCTCTCTCCCTGTCATCCCCAGTGGTGATGGAATGACATCCCTTCGTCATTCTTTAACTTTGTTTTTGTTATCAGAGAACAAGTGATTACCCGGCACGCTATCCATCCTCGGGTCCCACCACCGCCCCTTGTCCGCGTGTTGCTATAGCAACCGTCACCGAGGAGTTCCCGCCTTCTAAAACACCTCCGTTCCTCCCCGCGGTACTTTGTGTTTTCCTCTTTTTCCTCCCCGTGTATTTATCGAGCTGGGAGTGATTCGCTCCAGGCTAATTTTTCGGGGGGGGAATGTGTTTCTGTGGTACACAGAGGGGGGTGGGGGGGGTGGGTGGGGGTGAGTTGAGTGAAAACAAATGTTCTGTATCATTCTCTTCCTCACTTGGGGAGAGCCATGCAGGAGGCACACACTTTCACACAATCAAGTGCTGGGTAAAACGCACACACGCACACACACACACACACACACACATACACGTTTGTTGTTGTAAGTCGCTTTGGATGAAGGCGTCTGCTAAATGCGTCAGCTAAATGTCACACACACACACACATATACACACGCACACGCACATGCACATTTGTTGTGGTAAGTCGCTTTGGACCTTGGTCTCAAAGGTTTTAGTTAGTTGTAACTTCCGTCCTGTTCCTGGAGGAAACAGCGGCCTGTACGACCTGTCCAGCCTGGCCGCTCCTCTCTGCCTCAGACCTGGTCAAGTGGCTCTTCTACACACACACACCCTGCCATGTTCTACACACACATACCATGACTTGTTATCTGTTATCATTACATGGTGTCTCTATCTGTCTGTTATCATTACATGGTGTCTGATAGAGACACAGGTCATATAGACACACCATGTAATGATAACACACAGATAGAGACACCATGTAATGATAACACACAGATATAGACACCATGTAATGATAACACACAGATAGAGACACCATGTATTGATAACACACAGATAGAGACACCATGTAATGATAACAGGTCATATAGAGACACCATGTAATGATAACACACAGATAGAGACACCATGTAATGATAACAGGGCATATAGACAGGGGTGCACATAACTGGTGCGCCAGTGCGCATGCGTCGCCAAAATGCATGCTGCGCGGGAGATCAGCGGCATGAACGCGCTCTTGCGCACCAACAGCTGGAAGCGCTGGGAGAGGAATTTACTTCCTCAAAATCCAACTGCTGACTGCTGCATCACTGCAAGCCCCACTAAGTAACTATTTGCCGTCCCCTCAGCCGAAGGCGACCGACGATGACCACGGCGACTCCCCTCACGAAAACATTCGGAAAGTATCGTAACTCGTACTTTCATTCTGCGTATCGCGTATCGCACGGTTATCACGGTTATCACGCCGACACGTGAAAATTCAGTCCCGAACGACTCGTCGCTAAAAGGAAAAACAACACCAAGGGACTTCACGTTTCTTTTCTCTGAAGCTTTCAAACGTTCAGACGTTTGTTTTACAGCTTCATTATCGCACCTAGACCCCTGACCCAGGGAATATGGTTGGGAATTCTATTAGAAGAAAAAAAAAAAGACTTTGTTGCACAATCAAAATAATGAGCTATTTAAAGTGATAGCCTACTACAACATCCTCTACCATGGTTGAAATTGAGGACAGTGATAACTTACAGCAGTCAAGAGAGCAGTGATGATGATGATTAAGCTTGTAGCATAAGTAAATGCTTAGGCTGTAACTTTTTGTTGAAAAGTTGATTTCAGTGTTTACAGAACAGAGCAGTGCTTAAAGAGATGTCAGTTGATTTCATTGTGTTTAAAGAACAGACATTCAGTTAGTGCTTAAAGAGATGTCAGTTGATTTCAGTGTGTTTAAAGAACAGACATTCAGTTAGTGCTTAAAGAGATGTCAGTTGATTTCATTGTGTTTAAAGGAGTCTGACAGACTTTCATGCTTAAAGAGCAGTCATTTGATTTTGCATTTGTTTCTTTTGTTTTGCACACAATCATTTGTTCGTTCATCTTTATTTATGAATAAATGTCGTTTTGCTAATATAAGTTATCCAGGTATTCCTTTTTTATCCATCCTGTGGGACGGGTCGTGACTCGCGAGCTCGGGGAGCACCAAGCAGCATCCCTAGGTGCTCCTCTGAGCACTGGCCCCAAAAAGTTATGTGCACCCCTGCATATAGAGACACCATAATGATAACACACAGATAGAGACACCATGTAATGATAACACACATATAGAGACACCATGTAATGATAACAGGTCATATAGAGACACCATAATGATAACACACAGATAGAGACACCATGTAATGATAACAGGTCATATAGAGACACCCTGTAATGATAACACACAGATAGAGACACCATGTAATGATAACACACATATATAGACACCATGTAATGATAACAGGACATATAGAGACACCATGTAATGATAACAGGTCATATAGAGACACCATGTAATGATAACACACAGATAGAGACACCATGTAATGATAACACACAGATATAGACACCATGTAATGATAACAGGTCATATAGAGACATGAGCAACAGTGATTAAACAGTAAATAAAGTCCCAAAAAATAGACCGAATTTTTCGTAACAGCAGTAAAAGGGAGTAAGTGTAGAGTGCAGAGTGCAATGCCCTTGAGTAGGAGAGGGGGGGTGGAGGTATAGTGTGTGAGTGTGTGTGTGGGGGGGGGGGGGGGGGGGGGTTACACTGACTGTTTTATGGCTTTATTAATGGAGTTAGCAGTGTGGCCCTGACCTCCTAACCAGAGGGCTATGGTACATGCATGGGTGTGTGTGTGTGTGTGTGTGTGAGTGTGTGTGTGTGTGTGTGTGTGTCACTAGGGAATGCACCTTAATGGAATCCATTCCGCCGCTGCAGAAAGACAGAGTTGGGAGTGGTGGAAGAAAGAGAGGAGGGAGGGGTGGGATAAGAGGAGGGACACTAAGCGATAGAGGGAGAGAGAGAGAGAGAGAGAGAGAAAGAGGGAGAGAGAGAGAGAAGGAGATGAAAGGAGAGAGACTGAGAGAGGGAGGTCGAGGGATGAGACGACAGAGCGAAGAGATCAAATGAGAGAGAGAGAGCGTGTGAGAGAGCGAGAGACAGAGAGAGACAGAGAGAGAGAGAGAGACAGAGAGAGAGAGAGAGAGAGAGAGAGAGAGAGAGAGAGAGAGAGAGTAGAGTTAAAAGCTGGAGGGTCAGGTGGTCTGTCTGAGAGAAGAGTGTTCCCCCTGGAGCTGCACTTGATCATTTTGCCTCTTCTTTTTTCCTCCTCCTCTCTCTCCCTCCTCCCCCCCTCCCTCCCCCCCTCCCCCCCTCCCTCCCTCCCTCCGTTGTGCAGTTTGTTTTGGCTGTGTTGAGACAGCGGTGGCCTCCAGCCATCCAAGCGACCTTACGTGACCGGCCTCCGTCTAAGAGAACGTTGTGTCCTGGTGTGATGATGATGATGATGATGATGATGATGATGATGACGAGGATGATAAATATCTGATGAAGATACAGTGTGTAACTGTCAGTTGAAACGCCACCTCAGAAATGCGGATTGTCTATGAATAAATAGAGAAGTTTTACTTCTCTCATCCCCTCACCTCCCCCTCCCCTCCTTCCCTCTCCTCCCCTCTCTTCTCTTCTCCTCTCCCCTCCCCCCCACCCCCCCTCTCCCCTCCCCATCACCCAGATCTACTCTGACACTTCGGGGGCTGTAAAGCTGCCAAACAGCCACTAGATTGGATGCAGCATATCTTTTTTTACTTACCTCTCTCTCTCTCTCTCTCTCTCTCTCTCTCTCTCTCTCTCTCTCTCTCTCTCTCTCTCTCTCTCTCTCTCTCTCTCTCTCTCTCTCTCTCTCTCCCTCTCTCTCTCTCTCTCTCTCTCTCTCTCTCTCTCTCTCTCTCTTCATCTCTCAGTGATGATGTCATTGATGCAGAGATAAATGTGTTGCCTTAAAGACAGGGTCACTGCTGAGGGACTGTCCGCAGTGCAGAGAGTTGGAGGAGAGGGAGGAAGAGGAGGAGGAGGAGGAGGAGGAGGAGGAGAGGGAGGAAGAGGAGGAGGAGGAGAGGGAGGAAGAGGAGGGGGAGGAGAGGGAGGAGGAGGAGGAAGAGGAAGAAAGGGAGAAGGGGAGAGCGAAGAGTCAGAGCGGGGCCTAGTGTGGGACTGTTTGTCTCGGCTTTCTCTCTCTTTTTCTTTCTCTCTCTCTCTCTCTCTCACTCTCTCTCTCTGTGTCTCTCTGTCACATACACACACACTTGGAGACAGAAGCATAGTTCCTGAATACTGAGAGAGAGAGGGAGAGGGGGAGAGGGAGAGAGAGAGAGAGAGAGTGTGAGACGCAGGTCTCAGTTAAATATTCCTCACAGCTCTGTCACAAAGCTGCCGATGTCGAACCAGCACCCTGTGTGATGCTGTGTATCTGTGCTGGGGAGAGATTTAAATGATAATGATCTACAGCACACACACACACACACACACACACACACACACTGTGCTTGGCAGGTGACGGCGGCCTGCGGTAGACGTGATTAATAGTGCGACACCTTGTCCCCAGATGAAATCTCCCATGCATCATTGCACCTGCGGTGGAGGCGGAGGGAGGGCAGGCGGGACAGGGGGGGGGCGCTGTGTGTGTGGGGGGTAGGGGGGGGGTGCTGCTGGGTTGGTTTTTACGTTTTATGGGTTTGTTTTTCA
>NC_137690.1:47189639-47192139 GCF_963989245.1 Nansenia antarctica | reverse complement strand
TCACCACTCCGGCTCCGTTTTCACCCCTACGGCTCCGTTTTTGCGCGTTCACGTGTAGCCGTAGTGGCGTCCCAATTCATTACTCATTTAGGGTTAGGGTTAGGGTTAGGGTTTTCCATGGCTCCATTTGGAGCAAATCTTGACCCTCGTTCGATCGGAGCCATGAGACTCCCTTCCGGCATGCATTGCGAAACATCTACAGAAATGTTCTTTTCGCTCTCGTAATACGGAAGCGAGCCTGAAATGTCATTTACTTTTTCTGGAATTACTTGTAATTAAAGACTTGAAAAATTATGATAACCATCGTATTATCTTAGTTTAATGTCATTTCAATGCATTATAGACCTTTTCTTTAAAACAAGCATAACAAAAAAAGATTGCTATTATGCCGATATTGTGCCTATGCAAGGAGCGCCCCATGGAAGCGTCAAGCACAGCCTTCCCATAAGGAGCGCGATTCACATCGAGATGTACATTCCTGTTTAGAAATAAAAGATTACCTGTGGCGTTTGACAGCGGATGATGATAGACATATTTAAAGTGTTATCTATCTAACGTTAGGCTGATGTGTGCATGATAGACGCGCATTTCCATGTTTTATTTACAGCTATGGCACGTATTTAACCAAAACAACCCGCAATCCTATCCGAGCAGTTGTTATTATGTAATATTGTTGATGGGTTATATAATTTAATGTTATTTCAATGCATTATAGACCTTTTCTTTATAAACAAGCATAACAAAAGAAATCGCTTTTATGTCGAGGTGCTGTGCCTATGCTTAACATAGAAAGTTCCACAGTCCAGCTGCGCTCAGGACAGCTGGCCAGGACACCGGAGCCAGCAGGACAGACCGGAGCACTCATATCTGCGCGTTTGTCACAGGCTGGAAGTGTCAAGCACAGGCTGGAAGTGTCAAGCACAGCGCGATTTCCATTTCAGAGATGTACAATCATGTTTATTTAGAAATAAATTATTACCTGTGGTGTTTGACAGCATGATAGGCGCGAATTTCCCCCCCCCTTGGTGGTATATGACGCTATAGTTGTTATTATACCAAAACAACCCGGCAATCTAATCTGGCAAAAAAAGACTGGCAGGGTAGGAGCACAGGTTTCATACAGGTTAGAGCCTATTCTGTCATGTCTGATAATGAAGCATTGTTCTTTTTTATTTGATGACTTGTTTGATCGATTGATAGCTTTCAAGTTCATTCAAGTTGTGAATGAATCGCGAGCGTCAATGCTTTTCTACGATAGTACGTGTAATGTCACTTGGACATAGAATAATAAGACACTTTAGTCTGGGGTTCAACAAAGGTATAACCAGTTTACCTTCGGTTCTCTCGACACCTGTCAGTCACCTACTGGTATATCATGAACTCTCTCTAAGGCGCATGCGCTGTCCTGACTATGAATTAACCCATTCATTACATACGGATGACGTATTAGTCGTGAAGGGTTGTCCCATTTCCCCCGGGAACCACTACGGCTTGTGGCTCTGTTCGGAGTGACTCCAAAACGAGTGACTCCAAAACGAGCCGAAGTGGTAGAAAAGAGAATCGGGATTGGGCCAGAGAGAGATGGAGGGAGAGGTGTGGAGGAGGAGGGAGAGAGAGAAAGAGATGGAGGGGAGAGGTGTAGAGGAGGAGGGAGAGAGAGAGATGGAGGGAGAGGTGTAGAGGAGGAGGGAGAGAGAGAGAGATGGATGGAGGAGAGAGGTGTAGAGGAGGAGGGAGAGAGAGAGGGTGAGGAGGAGAGGTAGAGAGAGAGAGAGATGGAGGGAGGGAGAGGTGTAGAGGAGGAGGGAGAGAGAGAGATGGAGGGAGAGGTGTAGAGGAGGAGGGAGAGAGAGATGGAGGGAGAGGTGTAGGAGGAGGAGGGAGAGAGAGAGAGAGATGGAGGGAGAGGTGTGGAGGAGGAGGGAGAGAGAGAGAGAGATGGAGGGAGAGGTGTAGGAGGAGGGGAGAGAGAGAGATGGAGGGAGAGGTGTGGAGGAGGAGGGAGGAGAGAGAGATGGAGGGAGAGGTGTAGAGAGGAGGAGAGAGAGAGATGGAGGGGAGAGGTTGTAGGAGGATGGAGGGAGAGAGAGAGAGATGAGAGGGAGAGGTGTGGAGGAGTGGAGGAGACGAGAGGTTGGCGCGCCGCAGAGGCTTGTAGAGAGGAGGCGATAAGAGAGAGATGGCGGGAGAGGTTCGTCGAGGAGGAGAGTAGAGAGAGAGAGAGAGAGAGAGGGGAGAGGTGTAGAGAAGAGGTGTAGAGGAGGAGGGAGAGAGAGAGATGGAGGGAGAGGTGTAGAGGAGGAGAGAGAGAGATGGAGGGAGAGGTGTAGAGGAGGAGGGAGAGAGAGATGGAGGGAGAGGTGTAGAGGAGGAGAGAGAGAGATGGAGGGAGAGGTGTAGAGGAGGAGGGAGAGAGAGATGGAGGGAGAGGTGTGGAGGAGGAGGTAGAGAGAGAGAGAGAGATGGAGGGAGAGGTGTAGAGGAGGAGGGAGAGAGAGAT
>NC_137690.1:47182139-47184639 GCF_963989245.1 Nansenia antarctica | reverse complement strand
GCACACATGGCCATGTTGGTATGGGTTAGAATCCGGCCCATGCCCTCTCCTCATTACTTTCCTGTCTTTCTTCATTGTCTCTATCCAATAAAATGAAAAAGATGATATTTAGTATATTTTAAATATTTCATATTTTAATTTTCACTTGTTCTTTTTCACCTCAGTGCAAATGGAGGGAATGAGACAAGGCCTCTTTAGACGATTTGAGATTTTCTTCTTCCTCGTACAGATGGGCTTCCTGTCAGCTGATCCATAAGTTCATTTGAATATGCAAATTCGCATCGATTTGAATATGTCTCCTCTGAGAATCACAGTGTGCCACTGACACAGCAGCCTACCCTTCTGGCAATACACACACACACACACACACACACACACACATCCTTTCGGGAAGTAATGACAGTTTGATTGCAAAAAGTGAGAGAAATTGTGCATATTCAATTAAGGTACTTTTTTTGTACACATTATTACACTTTTGCACATGGTCATTTTAGTCCTTTCTCCATTATTTAGTACAATTTCCGGTGCACATACTAGGATATTTTTCATTGTAACTGATAACTTAACTGTAACGGCAGTTGTTGAGATTGTATTTACTCCTACCCCGAAGCTGTTCTCATCCAGCCTCCCTCAGGAGACCACCCTGTCTTGGTTTCCCTGGTCCATATATGTTTCAAGTGTGTTGTGACGTGTCACATAGATCCTGAAACGTTCTAATTGTAGATCTTGCACGAGCTAAAATGAGCTAAAATTTAGAATTTTACTAAGAGTATAATTAAGAGTATTTGATTATTGTCCATCAGACATAGCTATAGACATAGCTAGCTAGCTAATGAGTTTGTAATGTTGATTTTAGCTCAGCTGTATTGCCAGACAGCCGGTTAGCTAAGCAGTGAGTTTGCAGGGGCAGTTAGCTACTGTGAGGAGCTAGCAGCTCCAAGCCAGACTGAACGCTCTATCCACCTCATGAGAGGCATGCCACGTATTTACAACATGACTTAAAAAACTATGTGAAATGGGGGAAAAAACTGATTAATTGTCCCCAGGGGGAAATTCATTTTCACACCACTGTACAGTATACATAATACAACACAGTATAACACAGACAACAACAGACAGTACTACACATGACAGATACACAAGTACACACACTCGGTCTATTATTTAAGGCAACAATGGCTGCGGGGTTCAGTCTTTTGCCAAAGTGAGCCCTTTTGCACCTTAGCATTCTGTACCTACGCCCGGATGGCAGTGGGGCAAGGTACAGATTGAGTGGGTGGGTGATGTCCTGTTCTATTGTGGTTGCGATGCGTGAGATGGCCCTGTTGTTTAGTTTAAGATATCACGGCCCCTGTCGGACATATCTTTTCATTCGATTTCAACAAGGTTTAAAGGTATTACAAACATGTATTTGATGACATCATTGGGTATTTATTGTCTAACAGATATTATTATTGACAAAATACTAGTGTTCCCTGTTTATTTGACATGAATGAATATTCAGAAACACGTTGTTCTAGTGAAATATGTACAAAGATTGCGCTTCCAAAGGACACAAGAGGAGAAGAGAAAACAATGTAACGCATACACTGTATCGGTTGAAGAAAAGTTTGTCTCCCTTAACGGCGTTTGTTCATCTCATTATTCTGTCAACTTTTCCACGATAGGCTTCAAGCCTGGGGAGCGGCCATTAATACAGGACCGCGGTCACTATTGTTCATCTAGATGGTAAATGGACTGACTTATATTGCGCCTTATTCCAAAGAGCTTTACAACGGCCTCTCATTCACTCATTCACACACACATTCACACACCAATGGCGAGGTAGGCAAGCTACCATGCAAGGCGCCGGCCGGCCCCGCTCACTGGGAGCAATTTGGGGTTCAGTGTCTTGCCCAAGGACACTTCGACATGTGGCCAGTCAGGGCTCGAACCGCCAATCTTTGTTTACATGTGTTCATCTCTTCCACGTTAGGCCTCGTATCTGTAACCAGCCGTCATCAAGCAACGCAATAAAACAGCGGGCTGCACGCCACCGTGCCACCGTGACCTGCGCCAAAACATTAACACTACATTAAATGAGAGAAAAACCCAGAGCCGATAATGTGTCTATGGTGTTGTATTTACAGGACTCTAGCATAAACAGCCTGATAGTATCGTTGGTGATAATGATCCTTACTGATGATAGCAGGCCTTTGAAACCGGGCGAGGTAGTGTGCATTATTTAGAGGCGTTCGCCTCACTGGATCCAAACAAGCCTGCGGGCTGCAGCGTCGCTGATCAGAATAGTCATCAATCACTTTATAATCCAACAATCAGAATACATTGTTTTCCGTGAGGCTCATTAGGCATAGGGCCCTACGTGTGACGGCAGCTGGTGAAACAGGGAACAAGTCGACACTAACAACACTCTACTACACTACTGTACGCTAACGAGGTAGCAGTGGGGATTACTCACCGGATCCATTGCGTTGCGATCATCTTGGCTTGACTAGCGAGT
>NC_137690.1:47134639-47172139 GCF_963989245.1 Nansenia antarctica | reverse complement strand
TTAGCTCAATTATCACCTGTAACAGAGCTAGCTAGCTCAATGATCACCTGAAACAGAGCTAGCTAGCTCAGAGATAGTTAGCTCAATAATCACCTTTAACAGAGCTAGTTAGCTCAATGATCACCTGTAACAGAGCTAGCTAGCTCAATGATCACCTGTAACAGAGCTAGTTAGCTCAATGATCACCTTTAACAGAGCTAGTTAGCTCAATGATCACCTGTAACAGAGCTAGCTAGCTCAATGATCACCTGTAACAGAGTGAGTTAGCTCAATGATCATGGGGCGGCTGTGGTGCAGGAGGTAGAGCTGCCGTCTAATGATCGCATGGTTGGCAGATCGGCGGTTCAAGCCCCGGCTGGCCACATGTCGAAGTGTCCTTGGGCAAGACACTGAACCCCAAATTGCTCCCAGTGAGCGGGCCGGCGCCATGCATGGTAGCTTGGCCGCCATTGGTGTGTGAATGTGTGTGTGTATGAATGGGAGAATGAGAGGCCATTGTAAAGCGCTTTGGATAAAGGCGCTATATAAGTGCAGTCCATTTATTTCCATTTACCTTTAACAGAGCTAGTTAGCTCAATGATCACCTGTAACAGAGCTAGCTAGCTCCAATGCTAATGTCTCTCAGGACAGGAGTACCCAGATCCTGCTAGGGTGATGCACCATGAAACAGCCCCATTAAGTGTGTGTGTGTGTGTGTGTGTGTGTGTGTGTATGCGATTGTGTGTGTGTGTGTGTATGTGCATGCGATTGTGTGTGTGTATGCGATTGTGTGTGTGTGTGTGTATGTGTATGCGATTGTGTGTGTGTGTGTGTGTGTGTGTGTGTGTGCGTATTCAGTCCACACTTTAGCACGCAGTGGCCCTCATCCATTACCAATTAGTGTCTGATCAATAGGTTGTTGTTGTGATGCGGTGGGACTGCTCAAAAACTGTGTGTGTGTGAACGTGTGCATGCATGTGTGTATGCCTGTGAGTGTCTGTGTGTGTGTGTGTGTGTGTGTGTGTGTGTGTGTGTGTGTGTGTGTGTGTGTGTGTGTAGGACAGTGACAGGCTGTCCAGGGATTACTCTGACCCCTCCCCAGGAAGGACAGTGACCTTATTGTGGTGATTAGAATGCAGCCCTGCCTCTCCCTCCACTGTCACCCCCTTCACCTCTCTCTCTACCTCCCTCCCTCTCTCCCCATCCCCCTCTCTCTCTACCTCCCTGCCTCTCCCTCCACTGTCACCTCCTCCACACTGCACCTCTCTCTCTACCTCCCTCCCTCCCTCTCTCCCCATCCCCCTCTCTCTCTACCTCCCTACCTCTCCCTCCACTGTCACCACCTTTACACTGCACCTCTCTCTCTCTACCTCCCTCCCTCCCTCTCCATCCCCCTCTCTCTCTACCTCCCTGCCTCTCTCTCCACTGTCATCACCTTCACACTGCACCTCTCTCTCTCTACCTACCTCCCTCCCTCTCCATCCCCCTCTCTCTCTACCTCCCTCCCTCTCTCTCCATCCCCCTCTCTCTCTACCTCCCTGCCTCTCTCTCCACTGTCATCACCTTCACACTGCACCTCTCTCTCTACCTACCTCCCTCCCTCTCCATCCCCCTCTCTCTCTACCTCCCTCCCTCTCTCTCCATCCCCCTCTCTCTCTACCTCCCTGCCTCTCTCTCCACTGTCACCACCTTCACACTGCACCTCTCTCTCTCTCTACCTCCCTCCCTCTCTCTCCATCCCCCTCTCTCTCTACCTCCCTCCCTCTCCATCTCCCTCTCTCTCTACCTCCCTCCCTCTCCATCTCCCTCTCTCTACCTCCCTGCCTCTCCCTCCACTGTCACCACCTTCACACTGCACCTCTATCCTTCTCTCCACTCTACCTCCATCCCTCTCTCTCTACCTCTATCATTCTCTCCTCTCTACCTCCATCCTTCTCTCCTCCCTACCTCCATCCTTCTCTCCTCTCTACCTCTATCCTTCTCTCCTCTCTACCTCTATCCTTCTCTCCTCTCTACCTCCATCCTTCTCTCCTGCTCGCTAGGGGAAAGTGAAAGCAATCAGATACCAGATGTTAAAGATAAAATTAAAGTTATTTATTGGATGTGAGAACAGCACAGTCTTTAAGCAAATAAAAGTACAATAACCAGAGGCCAAACCCCTATGGGCGCAGTGAAAAACAATGAACAAGAAGCTTTAGAAGAATGACCTCTATCTCCTGTCTGAGCTAATGAAGTATTAAACCACAAAATAAACCCTCTCTATCTAATCAGTGACGTTAAACAAAAATACACAAAAACGGTTCACATACACATACCTTATCCTGCTGTGTCTAACAGAGTGTTCTACATGACTAGTGCAAGTGCTTATATGTAAATCAGTGACAATCAAATGACAACAACATTTATACCTTTACCTGGTCTAAACCAGTGGTTGTCAAGCCTCTCCTCGGGGACCCCCAGCCGCTCCACATATTTGATCTGTTCCACCACCAGCACACCTGATTCAACTAATGAAGTATAAATCATAATTGCTTTGTACTCGATTAGTTGAATCAGGTGTGCTGGGGGTGGAACAAATATGTGGAGCGGCTGGGGGTCCCACAGGAGAGGTTTGAGAACCACTCAAACAACACTAAAGCCTCTTTTATAATCACAGATCAGACACACCTGTAGGTTGTCAGCAGAGGTTCAGGCTTCGTTCACACCCCAGTGAAATGTGACCCAAATCCGATGTCTTTGCGACTCAGGTCTGATTTGTGCATGACCGTGGGAACAGCACAAGTCACATCTGACTTTTTTAAATCCGACCTGGGTCGCATTCAGAGGTGGTTATTATATTGTTTAATGTGACTTTTACGTCACTCTAGAGCGACAGAGAGACAATCATCCCAATTCTGCGCCGGTTCCTTGGCGGTGACTACAGAATGACATGGACTAAGCGTTTGTCTCATCCTTCCTCTTTTGAAGATGTGCTCATATCTTCGCCGGCTTCCGCTGCACAAAAATTAGAAAATAAAATCGGTTGTAACGTTATCTGCAGGGGTGCACATAACTGGTGCGCCAGTGCGCATGCGTCGCCAAAATGCATGCTGCGCGGCAAATCAGCCGCATGATGGCGCTTTTGCGCACCAAAAAAAGAAGAAAAAAAAAGAAAAGTTGATCACAAAAAAAACATCCTCTACCATGGTTGAAATTGAGGACAGTGATAATTTACAGCAGTCAAGAGAGCAGTGATGATGACGATTAAGCTTGTAGCATAAATAAATGCTTAGGCTGTAACTTTTTGTTGAAAAGTTGATTTCAGTGTTTACAGAACAGAGCAGTGCTTAAAGAGATGTCCGTTTATTTCAGTGTGTTTAAAGAACAGACATTCAGTTAGTGCTTAAAGAGATGTCAGTTGATTTCATTGTGTTTAAAGGAGTCTGACAGACTTTCATGCTTAAAGAGCAGTCATTTGATTTTGCATTTGTTTATTTTGTTTTGCACACAATCATTTGTTCGTTCATCTTTATTTATGAATAAATGTCGTTTTGCTAATATAAGTTATCCATGTATCCCTTTTTCATCCATCCTGTGGGACGGGTCGTGACTCGCGAGCTCGGGGAGCACCAAGCAGCATCCCTAGGTGCTCCTCTGAGCACTGGCCCCAAAAAGTTATGTGCACCCCTGGTTATCTGTCATGTTATCCATGGTAACTTCCGTAAACAGTGCGCTGCGCGTGACGTCCTGACGTCCTTGTTATTGTCCTTCTGCGCATGCCGGTCTGTTCAGGGCCGTGGAATGTTCACACGGGAGTCATTGTAGGTCAAATTTAGGTCACATTTTAAAAGTAATGTGAACTGCCAAACCAAAAAAATCGTATCTGTGTAAAAAATCGGAATTGAGCATCAAGACCTGCCGTGTGAACGTAGCCTTACATCCTCCATGTGGTCTTCTCTGATTGGATACTCCAATGCTAGTCCATGGGGCCTCTGCTGGTTGGTGGAATGGACTGGAACTAGTTTCAAGTTTCAAGTTTATTCGTTACGTCACACATGTGTAACAGAGTAAAATGCTTAGGCTCCGGATCCTGAGGACATAGGGCATAATAAATCAAGCATAATTCAAGATAAAAGTGTCAGTGGTACAGGACATAGGAGACAGAAAATAATAGGCATAGTACAAGATAAGGTGGCAATAGTGCAGGTAAGACAAGACAGGTTACACTAGCGGATGCACAAGGATGCCGTGCTACTCTCTCTCTCTCTCTCCCTCTCTCCACATCCAACATTACCTCCCTCTATCCCTCTCTCTCTCCCCCTCCATCCCTATCTCTCTCCCTCCCTCCATCCCTCCACCCCTCTTTCCACCTCTATACCTCTCTCTCTCTCCCTCCATCCCTCTCTCTCTCTTCCTCTATCCCTCTTCTCTCTCTCTGCCTTCATCTCTTCATATGAACGGAGAGAGAGAGAGAGAGTATGGTGGAGAGAGAGGGTGGTAGAGGAAGAGAGGGATGGAGGGGGGAGAGAGAACTCAAAGCGTGTTATAAATGACACACACTCGTCTCTTAGCGCTGTGACATTTATTCAACATTCCGGTCTTTATATATTCTTTTTTTTCTTTTTTTTCTGGGGTTCTGGAAAAAAACCGGAAAGAATGACCTCATCTCTGCCCTTTCCCGGTTTCAGTCAGCATTCCCCAAAAAACCACTTTCCTTCACCTGACACTGCATTCCCACCAGCGTCCCTGTCACCAGCATGATTGACCGTCCTTTCAAAAACCACAATTGACCAAAGGTCAGAGGTCGCACTATGGCATTACCCTCTCACACGACCTCTCCATCGTTTACTTACCTGCGGTGCTGTGGCGGTGACCGTTTGACCTTCTGAGCTTTTTTGTTCAATATTATTTTTGCTGGTGTGATTGCAGGGATCATGTGGATGGGAGTGTTTTTTTTTTCCCGTGGTCATCTTTTCCACGGGAATGCTGACTGGAATCAGGAAATGAGACAAGGTGGTTCTTCCCAGTGGACTGTACCCCCCTGTACCCCAGTGGACTGTACCCCCTGTCTAAAAACAACAGAATGAGGCGATTGTCCTCGTAAACATCCACCATGTCCCCTGCGTCACCTCTGCCTACCTATCTGTGACTAGACGTCAACAACATCCGCATGTAAGAAGCAGAACGAATGAGAGATTAAGATGAAAGAGAGAGAGTACAAGAAAGAGAGAGGTAGAGAGAGACAGAGAGAGAGACAGACAGAGAGAGAGAGAGGGAGAAAAAGAGAGAGAGAGAGAGATAGAGACAGAGAGAGAGAGAGAGAGACAGAGAGAGAGAGACAGAGAGAGAGAGACAGAGAGAGAGAGAGACAGAGAGAGAGACAGAAAGAGAGAGAGAGATAGTGAGACGTTGGTGATGTGCTGCACTTTGCATCCTGTTTCTTTTTCCTCTCTCTACCTCTCTTTTTCTCCCACTCTCTACCCTCACTCTTTCTCCTACCTCTCCCCCTCTCTTTCTCCTACCTCTCCTCCTCTTTTTCTCCCTCTTTCTCTAAGAGCAGGGATTACACGGCACTTAGGCTGAGATGTCTGGCACAGGGAAGCAAGGGAAGACAGAGAGAGAGTTAGAGAGAGAGAGAGAGAGAGACAGAGCGAGACAGTGAGAGATACAGAGAGAGAAAGAGAGAGATAGAGAGACACAGATAAAGAGAGAGACAGAGAGAGAGCAGATATTCAATGATGTTATTGTGTTGAGTCAATAGCTGTAAAGTGTTGTTATTCAGAGTGGGGATGTAGATGGCTGTTGACCTTCTGGCAGGAAGTCCAAACATGACTCACCAGTGTTTCCTGCCACTGGCCTTTGTGTAAAAAGGGCAAAACAGAAATTGACCAGGTCGTTTGAGTTAGGTGTGTGTGTGTGTGTCTGTGTGTGTCTGGGGAAAGTGGGAGTAGCAAGGGAGACTTACAGTAGGCACAGACTTCCCCCCCACCCCCTCACCCCCGCCAGTATGACAGACAACATGCATGACTGGCTCAGAGGTGAGGGAGGAGGGGGGAGTAGAGGGAGAGATGAACAAAGTGGCAGTGACAGTTTGAAAGCATCTCTCTCTTTCTCTCTCTCCCCCTCTCCCTCCCTCTCTCTCTCGGAGGTTGAGGAGGCCAGCGGAGGATGTTAGAATCCATTAAAACTTCAGCATGTTGACACAAGGTGAACGGAGCCCTGGACCACCCACCCCTGTCCTCCCCCCCTGTCCCCCCCCACCCCCCCACCCCCTCCGGACGATGGCAGGGATGATGTCTCCTTCTCACAGCCACAAGACAACCGCTGGAATACCATCACCAGACAGAGGAAGACAGAGCATATACGCTGTTTCTGAATGATTGACTTTTAGAAGAGAGAGAGAGGGGGGGGAGAGAGAGAGAGAGAGAGAGAGAGAGGGAGAGGGAGGGAGGGAGAGAGGGGGGAAGAGAGAGAGAGGAGAGAAAAGGTGAGAGAGGGAGAAAGAGGGAGAGAGAGAGGGAGAGGAGAGAGATAGAGAGAGGTAGAGACAGAGAGGGAGGGAGAAAGAGATAGAGAGGAGAGAGAAAGGGGAGAGAGACAGAGAGAGAGAGAGAGACAGGGAGAAAGAGACACAGAGAGAGAGAGAGACAGAGAGAGAGAGAGAGAGAGAGAGAGAGAGAGACAGAGAGAGAGAGAGAGAGAGACAGAAAGAAAATGAGAGGGACAGAGAGACAGAGAGAGAGAGAGAGACAGAGAGAGAGACAGAGAGAGAGACAGAGAGAGAGAGAGAGAGACAGAGAGAGAGAGACAGAGAGAGAGAGACAGAGAGAGAGAGAGAGAGACAGAGAGAGAGAGAGTGAGACAGAAAGAAGACAGAAAGAAGACAGAGAGAGACAGAGAGATAGACAGAGAGAGAGAGACAGAGACAGAAGACAGAAAGAAGACAGAGAGAGACAGAGAGAGATAGACAGAGAGAGAGAGACAGAGAGAGAGAGAGACAGAGAGAGAGAGAGAGAGTGAGACAGAAAGAAAATGAGAGGGACCGAGAGAGAGACAGAGAGAGAGAGAGTGGAGAAGAAGAAGTGTTCCACCTCCATGTTTCTCTGTAAAGTGTCACGGTGTCAGGCGTCTCTGTGTCAGGTGACCTGGTACATGGCTGCCTTGTTGCTAGGTGACTCTCACACGGAGCCGTCTTACTGACTGGTCGTCCTCGCTTCGCGGAGCAGGTCCTGTTTATACGGAACCACCGGTTGCAAAGCCGCCCCCACACACACACATACACACTCACACACACACACACACGTATACACACACACAAACACACACGCACAGACACACACACACAGACCGAATCACATGCTCCCTCTCTCTCTCTCTCTCTCTCTCTCTCTCTCTCTCTCTCTCTCTCTCTCTCTCTCAAACACACACACCAAAAATCACATGCTCTCTCTCTCTCACTCACACATACACACACACACACACACACACACACACACACACACACACACACACACACCCTTCTCCCACCATCCCTGTTCATCGTATAACATCACACAGTACTGTTACCTATGGCGCCCAGCAGACCGCCCAGCAGGCTGTGTGTTTGTGTGTGTGCGTGCGTGCGTGCCTGTGTGCGTGTGTGTTTGTGTGTGTGTGCGTGCGTGCCTGTGTGTGTGTGTGTGTGTGTGTGTGCACTCCAGGCTCCGTATGGGCTTACAACTAAGAGAGAGAGAGAAATAGAGTGTGTGTGTGTGTGTGTGTGTGTGTGTGTGTGTGAGTGTGTGTGTGTGTGTGTGTGTGTGTGTGTGTGTGTGTGTGTGTGTGTGTGTGTGCTCCAGCCCTCCGTATGGCCGTACAGCTGGCAGGACAGTCAGCCTCATCACTCTCTCTGCTGTCCTCATCTGACACTAGCAGCGCTACGGGGAACACACCCCCCCTCCCCCTCACCACCCCACCCCCCCTCCCGCCTAACCACCCCACCCCCCCCTCCCAACTCAGCAGCACCCCAACCCCCCCCCTCCCCCCTCACCACCCCACCCCCCCTCACCCTGCCACCCCCCCATCTCAACACCCCACCCCCCTCATCACCCCCCTCCCTTCTCACCACCCCACCCCTCACTTCTCCCCCCGTCACCATGTCACCCCCCCTCTCAACACCCCATCCCCCCTCATCACCCCCCTCCATTCTCACCACAGGCACCTCCACCCCCCCCACCAGTGAGCTATGAGCTAAGTGCTCTCTCACACACACACAAACACACACACACCTCGCCTCCCTCTCTGCCACATTAAGCTAACTCTGGAAAGGTAGAGAGCAGGGAGGCCTGGAGGAGAGAGAGACAGAGAGAGACAGAGAGAGAGAGAGAGAGACAGTCGAGCGAAAAACTGTGAGATGAGAGAAAGTAGGAGAGAGAGAGACAGAGAGAGAGAGAGAGAGAGAGAGCTAAGAGATGCAGTGAAACGGGGAGGCGGAGGGAGGGAGAGAGAGAGGGATGGTGGGATGAAGGGTACTTATGCGCGATGGCGTCGATAATCCCTCCTTGAGCGGAGGCCGTGGTGGAACAGCCCCCCGTGGGGCAAGAGGTGGACTTTTTACCACATCTTGTTGTGTTACAGACTCAATTTAAAATGGATGACATTAGAAGAAGTTGCCATCAATCCACACCCACAATACCCCAGAAGGACATCTTGCAAAAATGTTTTCGAAATGTATTCTAATTGAATTACAGAAACACCTCATACACAGAAGTATTCAAACCCTTTGCGATGACACTCTTAAAATGAGCTAAAATGGCAAAAACGTCATCGACAATTCACTCAATAAGTTGAATTGAGTCCGTCTTACAGTAATGCAAGATTAATACGTTCGTGTCATTTTGGAATTCATATCTTTGTCTTTATAGGGTCTCTGGGGAACTGTACACCCCCAGACAGGACCCTAGTCTTTTCCAGAGGGGTGTAGGGACCCCCATCCATCACCTTAATACTGAGTTTAACATCCCAGTTTTAGAGTCGAGTCCAGGGTTTGAACCCCTTACTGATCTCAGGGCGGATGCTCCGACCACAAGGCCACTCAGGTTAGGACTGAGGGAAGGATGACATGATCCTAGATATATGCTGATCCGAGATCAGTTGCCCGAGGATCTACTCAGAGATAGTCAAACCTCTCCTCTCCTCTCCTCTCCTCTCCTCTCCACTCCACCCCTCTCTTCTCCTCTCCTCTCCTCTTCTCTCCTCTCCACACTTCTCCTCTCCTCTCCTCTCCTCTCCACTCCTCTCCTCTCTTCTCCTCTCATCCCCTCCCCTCTCCTCTCCTCTCCTCTCCACTCCTCCCCTCCCCTCTCCTCTCCTCTCCT
Organism: Nansenia antarctica; assembly: GCF_963989245.1. Lineage (NCBI taxonomy): Eukaryota > Metazoa > Chordata > Actinopteri > Argentiniformes > Microstomatidae > Nansenia > Nansenia antarctica. The sequence continues at coordinate 47,162,825 of NC_137690.1, read as the reverse complement.
CTTCTCTGTTGTGAGTTTGTCTTTCTTTTCCAAAGTGACGTCAGTGTGTAGAGTGTTCCTGAGCTGCGGTTCGCAGCGCGCAGCTAAAGGGCTGCTTCTTCCATCTCTGGTTTGTCCTTTTCTTGTGTTTTCACCTACCAGGCGTGAAGGAGGATGTTGCCTTTCATCCCTGCTCCCCTCCTCCCTCTCTCTGGTTCTGGGGCATCACTCCTCTCCGTGGTGTTATCTTTAAACACCAGTGTGGCAATTATCTGGGTACTGCTGCTGTGTGTCTGTCTTTTTGTGTGTGTGACTTACACCTGTACCATGTATCACACTGAGAGTTGTGTGTGTGTCTGTCTTTCTGTGTGTGTGTGTGTGTGTCTGTGTGTGTGTGTGTGTGTGTGTGTGTGTGTGTGTGTGTGTGCGTGCGTGCGTGCGTGCGTGCGTGCGTGCGTGCGTGCGTATGTGCGTGCGTGTGTGCGTGCGTGCGTGTGTGGTGTCACACTGAGAGATGCGGTCAAGTATTACCTGTCTCTTACTGCCTCAGAGCTTCAACACGAATCCTCCAAACCATAATATTAACGTAAACACAACATGCCGGGTCACCGTGGGGGGTCACCGTGGGGTGGGGGGGGGGGGGTTTCGGAGCGCCTGTGTGAGTCGGCCAGCGCTAGTGGAGGGCAGGGTTGGACTCAGCGTGCGTCTTGTACCCCCCGACACCCCCCCACCCCCCCCCCCCGGTAAGTGATGTGATCTTCAGGTTTCCCATCGCCGGCCCTGTAAAGTGAAAATCGTTATTTTCTGTGTTTTTGGTTTCTGGCGTTTTTCCAGAACTCTGCCACCATGACTTGTTTGTGTTATGCTCCAATAGGACACCGGCTCTGGGTGGTCAAACTCAATCAAATAAACCAATTGCATGATTTGTTTATATTTTAGCCCATTTTAGCCATCACTAGCATTTACATTTACATTTACATTTTTGGCATTTAGCAGACGCCTTATTCCAAAGCGACTTACAACAAATACATTTGACTAAGTAAGAATCATCAATCCACCAGTCGTAGCAGGAAGAGTAATCTAGCTCAGGCCCGGGGCCATTGGCAGTCTCTGTGATAGAAGGAAAACGTTTATTTTTATTTTTAATATATAGACACTGGAGAATAGAGAGACAGTTCACGGGGGGCAGTAGAAGTCATAGGGGATACAGTAAAGGGGAAAAGCGGGTGCACACAAGGTGCGCACATTGTCCACTCCTGTACGTATAACAGCCGAGCACTGGTGTTGTTTTTGGGGAGTTTTTTTTATTTGTATTTTTACTTTTCTCCACTCTTGTCGTCAGTTGTCATGTGACCTGGTCTAGCCAATCCTCTGATACCATCTTCATCTCCTCCTCACTCTCCTACCCTTCTATATCGTTGTCCCCTCTCTAACTCATCAGTCCCCTCTCCCTCTCCCTTTAGCCCTCTGTCTCCTTCCCCTCATCCCTCCCTCTGTCTATCCATCTATCAGACGTGTCGGAGGGCGTGAAGGGGGGCGGGGGGGGTGTCTGGCGGCTCAGGACAGGGGGGTAATCGGTCTGGACAGTGTTCCCCCACCTCCCAGGGCCCCTGAGGGCCACAAACACACACCTTTACACACACCTTTACACACAAACACACACACACACACACACACACACACACACACACACCCACACACACACCGCTCCTGTTGCTATGGTATTGCACAAGATCCTCTTTACAGCCTGTCACGACCAGCCTTCAGAGGTAGAATGGAGTTGTTGTCAGCTAGGCGCTGATCTGACGTCAGCTCTGGTCCCCAAGGTGTGCATAGGCTTGTGATCCTGTCAGCAATCTTGTCCTGAAGGAATTAACTCCTGGGTTAGGGTTAACCTTAGGGTTAACCTCCAGTATGGTAGTGATCTAGACCCGGGCTACCTCCAGTATGGTAGTGATCTAGACCTGGTCTACCTCCAGTATGGTAGAGATCTAAGCCTGGTCTACCTCCAGTATGGTAGTGATCTAGACCTGGTCTACCTCCAGTATGGTAGTGATCTAGGCCTGGTCTACCTCCAGTATGGTAGTGATCTAGACCTGGTCTACCTCCAGTATGGTAGTGATCTAGACCTGGTCTACCTCCAGTATGGTAGTGATCTAGGCCTGGTCTACCTCCAGTATGGTAGTGATCTAGACCTGGTCTACCTCCAGTATGGTAGTGATCTAGGCCTGGTCTACCTCCAGTATGGTAGTGATCTAGGCCTGGTCTACAGTATGGTAGTGATCTAGACCTGGTCTACCTCCAGTATTGTAGTGATCTAGACCTGGTCTACCTCCAGTATGGTAGTGATCTAGACCTGGGCTACAGTATGGTAGTGATCTAGGCCTGGGCTACAGTATGGTAGTGATCTAGACCTGGTCTACCTCCAGTATGGTAGTGATCTAGCCCTGGTCTACCTCCAGTATTGTAGTGATCTAGGCCTAGGCTACAGTATGGTAGTGATCTAGGCCTGGGCTACAGTATGGTAGTAATCTAGGCCTGGGCTACCTCCAGCATGGTAGTGATCTAAGCCTGGTAGTGTTAACTCCTGTATCATACAATTAGCCAGGGTACGGCAGGCTCCCATTATTTTCTTCAGGGAATTCTGATCCTCCGTCTCTAGGTACAGTTGTTCTTCCAGGTCTTCTCCATCCTCTTATGCCTCTTCTCCTCTACCTCTCTCTCCCCTCCTCTTTCATCCCCTGTTTTCCGGGTTGGTCAGGCTCACAGGCTCTCTCACTCTGTCCAGCGCTCTCTCTATCTCTCCCTCTATCTCTCACTCTGTCCAGCACTCTCTCTCTCTCTCTCCCTCTCTCTCTCACTCTGTCCAGCACTATCTCTCGCTCTCTCTCTCTCCCTCTCTCTTTCACTCTGTCCAGCACTCTCTCTCCCTCTCTCTCTCCCTCTGTCCAGCACTCTCTCTCTCTCTCTCTCTCTCTCTCTCTCTCTCTCTCTCTCTCTCTCTCTCTCTCTCTCTCTCTCTCTCTCTCTCTCTCTCTCTCTCTCTCTCTCTCTCTCTCTCCTACATGCTTCTGCAGGGGGGTGTGACGGCACCACATCTGTTTTTCTACCGTGTCTAACTTTGTTCCCCAGGCCAGAAGTAGGCCTAAGGCTCATCTCTGCCATGAAAAGGCCAGATCTCGGCCCGGTATGTGAACGTGGCCCAGTTTTCACTTGATAAATTGGGCCACAGGGAACAAAAGTTGTACCATTTCTCTGGCTCAGGTTTTGGCCTAATTGTGGCGACGGTCTGGCTTACTTCGGCGACCAGACCAGACCTGGCCCTGTTCAGCTCGAATTGTGCTCGAGACAATACCTGACGCTTATTTTCCGATAAGGAGACCAAACAATTCTTATCTTGCGTCAAAACATGGGGGTCAGACGCTGGTCTAGCCAGATAACACTTCCTTGGTCTGCAGAAACTAAATCTCCTAGAAAGTATTCTGTTAGCGACCATGTTGGATGAAACACACCGTTCTATCTTCTCTGACTACTGCTACCTAGGGCGGAGACTAGGACCCAGGGGAGGTCAATCTGATCCTAGGTCAGTGCTCATGGGGGGGAAACTTTAACCTGAAGCAACACGCCAAAGTCAGATATAGACCACCACCCCCCCTCCTCTCTCACAGCGATCATGTCTCCCTCTCTTCTCTCTCTCTCTCTCTCTCTCTCTCTCTCTCTCACTCTCTCTCTCTCCCTCCCTCCTCTCTCTCTGTCTCTGTTTCTCTTTTTATTTCCTCTCTAAATCAACCCCCGGTGCCTCTCTCTCTCTCCTGTCCTCTTTCCTCTCTTCTCCTCTGCGTTTAGTCGTTTATGGGCGAAGGTGGAGAGAACAGCAGGTGCGTTATATGCACAAAAGCGGCCGAGATGCGATCCAATTTGGTGTGGGCAGTAAATTCTAGTTGACGGCGGGTAAGGGGGCGAATGCGTCTCTGGCTGGTTTAGTGCTGACAGGGCATAGGGGGAGGCACAGGGGGGAGGCACGGGGGGAGGCACGGGGGGGAGCCACGGGGGGGGGGGGGGGTGCCAGCAGCAGCAGACACGGAGGAGAGAACTGGGACCAGACACCATCTCGGGAAAGAGGAGTCGCTTTTTTTTTTCCCTCCTCCTCTGTCTCTCTCTCTCTTTCTCTCTCTCTCTCTGTTTGTCAACTTCCTCTCTCTCTCTTTCTATCTCTATCTCTCTCTCTCTTTCTCTCTCTTTCTATCTCTCTCTCTCTCTCTCTTTCTCTCTCTCTCTCTCTTTCTCTCTCTCTCTCTCTCCTGGACTGAAGTATACTGTCCCTCAGTTTCTGCAGCGTTGCAGAAAAGGTGGAAGAGTTTAGAGAAAGATGCGGCGGTAACACAAACACGTAGGTTTTAGGGGTGGGGGGGCGAGACAGGGGGGGGGGCAGAGGGGGGATAGACAGAGGGGGGGGACTGAGAGGAAGACGGAGGGAGGGAGAGAGAGAGGGAGACAGCGGGAGATAGAGAACAAGAGAGAGGGAGAGAGAGACAGAGACGTAAGATGTAAGTAAGTCACTTGACATTTTCTGAGTCATCAAAGGCTGCGTTGAATGAGGCTGCGATCACTTTGTATGCCTATCCACGGGCGGTGCACCGGAGAGAGAGAGAGAGAGAGAGAGAGAGAGAGAGAGAGAGAGAGAGAGAGAGAGAGACAGAGAGAGAGAGAGAGAGACATTGGGGGAGACATTGTGACATTACCGAAATATTAACCTTGAACTGGCTCAGATGGGTGAAGGAGACCACTAATGACACTGATCTTACTTACTTACAGTGGGCCTTTAAACTCCCTAGGGGACATAGGCCATCAATGACACCCCTCCTGTGCTCTCCGATCCAGTCGTTGCCATGACAGCCCTTCCACCTTCATCTCCTGTCCTGTGGTTCTTCTCCAGGTGGTTCTAGGTTCTTCCTCTCTTCCTCCTGCCTTGTGGGTTCCATGTTAGAGCCTTGTGCTTTGCGATTGATTTGTCTTTGTCTTGTGTTCTTAGTGTGTGGCCTATCCAGTTCCATTTTCTCCCCCTGATTTGGATTTCTACATGACCTGGTCTTACATTTCTCTTCTACTCATGCAGGTCACCACAGAAGGACTCTGGTAGGGGAGTTGTATGAGAGAGAGAGAGAGACAGAGATTAAACAGAGGAGGGATGGAGAACGTAGAGAGAGAGAGAGAGAGAGAGAGACACAGAGAGAGAGAGAGAGAGAGAGAGAGAAAGAGAGAGAGATTGAGAGAGACAGAGACAGGGAGAGAGAGAGAGAGAGAGAGAGAGAGAGAGAGAGAGAGAGAGCGAGACCGAGACCGAGACCGAGACAGAGACAGAGACAGAGACAGAGACAGAGGAGGGATGAAGGAAGTAGATAGAGAGAGAAAGAGAGAGAGAGAGACGGGATTAGGGGAGACATGGTGACATTACCTGAAACCTTGAACTGGCTCAGATGGGTGAAGGAGACCCTAACCACCTGGCCCTACAGGTCTCAGGTCAGCACAGACGGATTCTCCTGACTTGGCTTGTTCCTCTGGTTCTTCAGACCTCCAGCCATCAGTCTGAACATCCAGTCTGATGTCATCTGCCTGAAGTGGGCTTCCATTCTGTGCTCTGCCAGGCCACACCAGATCTACCCTGTCACCCTCTCTTGACTCGTGATCACGACTTCTTTAATGACTTTACTTTGAACTCTGTCGATCCCCCTCCCTCGATCCCTCTTGAGACTAGCTGGTCAGTTGGTCTTCTGTGGCTCAGTTGGTAGAGCATGGCGCTAACAACGCTTAGGTTGTGGGTTCGATTTCTGCTGGGTCCATATATACTGAATTGTAGGCACTCATTGCAAGGTAAGTCGCTTTGGATAAAAGCTTCAGCTAAATGGCATGTATTATTATAATTATTATATTATGAGCTTCTGAACTGACTTCTGAACCCCCACTAAGGACCTACTACTTGACCTTGTCAAGCGTTGTCTGTTAAGACCAAAACTATTACCACATTTCCCTCATTGTATCGGTAACCCTCATCATCATAATCAGCCCCATAATCATCATCATCATGGTCGTCTTCATTCCTATCATCATGACTACTTCTACTCTCTCTCCCTGCCCCCCCCCTGCCCCCCCGCCCTCACTCCTGTGGGCCAACCACGGTGCAAATGAGTCAAATCTGTACTGGATCGCTTTGGTCTGCGGTCTCATGATAGACGTTTATCTCATCATCTACGGCTGAATAACAGATTTTACCTTGTTAAACCAGAACAGATTACATAAACCCTGCGTCTGTTTCACCCAGGAGAACTCTTCACAGAGGCTGGAATGTCGGTCTCCGATTTGCTTCGTCATTGCAATTAATTTGAGAGGAATTAACGATGTTTCACAATGTACTGTGAAACATCGTTAATTCCACCACAGTTTGTTAACGACTGATGGTGTTAAGGTGCCACTAAGTTCACTATGAATGTTTTTATTATAAGTTAAATATGCAAGAAAACACCCCCCCCCCCCCCCCCACACACACACACACACACACACACACACACACACACACACGCGCACACACACACACACACACACACAAACACACAAACACACAAACACACACACACACACCTCCCTTTCTCAAACAGAGAGAGTCCATGTCTGTGGTGTTATCTGGTCTGGTGTAGCTGACCATACTAAGGCACAGTGAAGGGGAGGTGGAGGAGTGGATGGAGCCCTTCCCTGTGCTTTCACCCATTCACATATTCAGCTGTTATTCTATGTCCCGGGTCACTTCGCCAGCACAGGGTCAGACCTCTATTGTGGGAGCTGACATCCCCATTCATCATCACTGACGATCACCCCCACTCTGCCATTGTTCTCTCTGGGTCTAAGGCTGGTATTATATGGGCTATTGTCTAACCCAGTATATCTGGGTTCCCGAGAAATATTGGGTGTTTTGCATATGGCTATTTTCTCTATAAAACCTGTTATAAAGTATTCATGAGATGAGTTGTATGGCAATTCAGAGGGTTTTTATGGGTGAACTACAGTTGCTGTGGAATGTGGTAGTTTCAGAGATGTAAAACGCCTTGTGTACTCTTAAGACAAAGGGGTTCTTCAGGGCTGTTTCTTAGGGTCTTCCAGTCGAAGGACCCTTCACAGGTTCCCTTATGGGTTCTGTGTCCGTGGGAAAGCTATTCGGAGAACCTGTTTGTGTTCCATGTAGAACCCTTTTGGTTCCATGTAGCACACTTTCGGTTCAATGTAGAACCCTTTTGGTTCCATGTCGAACACTTTCCACAGAGTACATACAGTAAATGGTAAATGGACTGCACTTATATAGCGCCTTTATCCAAAGCGCTTTACAATGGCCTCTCATTCACCCATTCACACACACATTCACATTCACACACCAATGGCGGCAAGCTACCATGCAAGGCGCCGGCCCGCTCACTGGGAGAAATTTGGGGTTCAGTGTCTTGCCCAAGGACATTTTGACATGTGGCCAGCCGGGGCTTGAACCGCCGATCTGCCAACCTTGCGATCATTAGACGCCGTCTCTACCTCCTGAGCCACTGCCGCCCCAGTAAAAACCATTGTTGGTTAGGGCTGCCACGATTAGTCGACTAGTCACGACGATGTCGACTACCAAAATCGTCGCCGACATATTTGGTAATCGCCGTAGTCACATTTTTTTTTTTTTTTTTTTTTTTTTCCTAGCACCAGGGGAGCCCCCCCTCCCAAATTTCGTTGTTTGGTACCTGTACTATATCAATGACAATAAAGACCATTCATTTCATTCGATAAGCATTAGTTTTTCTTCCCTGAAGCTGCCACTGGCTAGCGTCTCCCAGTGTCTTTGATGTACATGCGCAGTGTCGGTCATCCGGGGCACACGTGACTTCCCCGGAAAAACAAACAGAGAAATGTCTTCCTGTCCTCGTACCTCTAAAGTGTGGGAGCATTTCAACCACAACGTTGAAAAAAAGAATGTAAAATGTAAAATTTGCAAAGCTGAACTCGCTTATCATGGCAGCACGTCTATGATGCGCGAGCATCTAAAAAGGAAGCACGTTGTGGCAGATGACGAGGAAGAAGATGGCTCGTCTCGGTAAGCTAGTTAGCTTGTTATTGGCTAACGATATCGTTACGTTAAAAGCCTTCTTACATTATTTTACGTTATGTGCTGTAACGTTGTCATCAAAGCGATACTTATCAAATAGCTAAACATTTTGTCTTAACGTTACAGTGCTAAGAAGGCGCGTTCTACTATGAGATGAGTGAAGCAAAGCAACACTTTTGTACTCTGTACAAGTATTTATTTTTGTTTTTGTATTCTTTTGGTTGCCTAGTGCCTAGCCTACCTCATTTTACTCAGCAGTTTGCACTCTCTACTACTCTTTACATTACATTACATGCAAGTGATGCCAGAAATAAATCTGCAAAGTTCATTAAAATATCTATTTTTGAGTGAACAATCATTTTAATTGTCTTTATTTTTAGTTAGCACATGCCTACAACAACAACTAACAACTTCAAGCTAAATTTAGAAGCTGATTTAGAAGATGATAGCTAAATAAGAGCGATTGAGTAATTGTGCGATAAGCTGTAATTTATGATCCGATTAGTCGACTAATCGTTAAAATAATCGGTGACTAGTCGACTATGAAAATAATCGTTTGTGGCAGCCCTATTGTTGGTACATGGAAACCATTTTAGGTAGAACGTGTTTTCCTAAGACACCAGTTTCAGGTTCAGGTCTTTCTTCATTACATTTACATTTACATTTAGCAGATGCCTTTAATTAATTAATTAATTTTTAATTTTTAATTAATTTAGCCATTTAGCAGACGCTTTTATCCAAAGCGACTTACAATTACGAATTACAGGGACATTCCCCCTGGAGTAACTGAGGGCTAAGTGCCTTACTCAAGGGCACACTAGTAGTGGTGTGGTTTCAGGTGGGATTTGAACTCACAACCTTCCGATCACAAGTCCAACTCACTATCCACTAGACCAGCGTTTCTCAACCGGGGTGCCGCGGCACACTGGGGCGCCCCCTGGTGTCTTCAGGGGTGCCGTCAAATAATTCTATATTCTGACGTTCATTTTTTTTTTTTTTTTTTTTTCAATGCCTTTACATATTGTATTTTATTGTAATGCCAATGGTATTTGTTGTGTAATAGTTCAAGTGTAATAGTACTTGAATGTACGTTTTTTTAAATTTGTATTGCTATGAATTGTATTGTGTCTCACAACTCCATGTGAGTAGTCCTCAACTTTTTAATGCACCTTTTGTTGCTGTTCTTTATACCATACCTGTTTGTTGAGGAGTGACACATAAATAAAGTTATATCTATCTATCTATCTATCTATCTTCATATGAATGAATGAATAAATAAATAAATAAATAAATATATACAAATAAATATAATACAATACAATACAATTCATCATCAAAATCTGTCTGTCTTCCCATGTCACAATGTCAATACCGGGTTCAGCGTAAGGTCAGTGTGTCTGCACTGCAGCCTGCATTGTTTTTTCATTTACCGCGCAAAGACATTTCGAGCACAAGCAGACAGGTAGCAGACAAGTAGCAGACAAGTAGCAGACACGTAGCAGACAAGTAGCAGACAAGTAGCATCATGGAACGCTTTTTAAAAAGAAAGGCTCCAGAAGAAGCGATGGTTGACTCTGAAACAGAGCCAACTCCATCCAGCTCTACATCGAAGGTAGATACCAGCAGTAAGGCCAAAAAAAGACAATACGATGACAACTACTTAAATTATGGCTTAATCTCTAATGAGGATCCATCATGCCCTCTCCCTTTGTGCTTAAATTATGTGGCATGAAACTGTCAAATGAAGCGATGGTCCCGAGTAAACTCAAAAGACACCTAAGAACCAATCATCCATCACAAGCTGGCAAGGATTCTGAATACTTTGTTCGGATGAAAAGTCAGCATAGCCGTCAAGAACGGGTGATGATGAATTGCGCCAAAGTTTCTGATAAAGCATTGGAGGCTAGCTACCTCGTAGCCGAAATTATTGCTAAGGCGAAGAAGCCACATACTATTGCCGAGTCCGTTATATTGCCAGCATGCACAGCAATAGTTCATCACATGCTAGGCCCACAAGCTGCAAAAGAGATAGCAAAGGTCCCGCTGTCTGACTGTACAATTGGAAGGCGAATCAATGCCATGTCTGCAGATATTGAAGATATCGTTTTGGAAAAAATCAAGGCAAGGGGACATTTTTCGTTGCAAATTGATGAATTTACGTGAGTGGTCATGCTCAGATATTGGCAAATGTTCGATTCGTAGACGGGGACCGTATCAGTGAGAATTTTTTATTTTGCAAACCACTTCCTACCAAAACGACCGGAGAGGAGATTTATCGTCTGACAACAGAGTACATTGAAAAGGGAGGATTAAGCTGGAATAACTGTGTCAGTATTTGCACTGATGGTGCGGCTGCTATGACGGGCAGTGCCAACGGCTTCATCAGTAGGGTCAAAGCGCAAAACCCAGGCATGGGAACAACCCACTGCTTCCTTCACAGAGAGGCACTTGTTGCAAAGACGCTACCCAAAGAGCTGTCAGATGTACTGGACAGAGCGGTGGACGTTGTTCATTTCATCAAGACGCGCCCGTTAAAGAGCCGTCTGTTTGCGATCCTATGCGATGAGGAAATGGGAGCAGAGCATCATAGCTTGCTACTACACACAGCCGTCCGCTGGCTTTCGCGTGGGAAGGTGTTGGGCCGACTGTGATGAGTTAAAAGAAGAACTGAAAACCTTCCTGATAGGAGAGAAATATAAACATGCGGAGCTGCTCGCAGATGAGCGATGGTGCGCAAAACTTGCGTACTTGGCCGATATCTTTAAGCATCTCAATGAGCTGAACATTAAAATGCAAGGCAAAGAAGAAAACCTTCTCACCTCGTCTGACAAACTGCGTGGCTTCAGATCTAAGCTCACATTCTGGCGTTCCTTTGTGGAACAGGGAAGGCTTGATATGTTTCCCTTGTGTAGTGTGCATTCAAACAGCAGTACACTTTCTGACCTCATCACTCAGCATCTGAAAACTCTTGACGAGCGATTTAGGCACTATTTTCCATCTGAGTCTTATACAGAGTTTGACTGGGTCTGTGATCCTTGGAGTTCAAGTGCACTCAAGAGCTCAAGTGAATTGTCGCTGCCAACACAGGAGCAACTGGCAGAGATCAGGGAAGATCACACATTGAAAATTACATTTCAGGACATGGATTTGGACAGGTTTTGGGTATCAGTGAAAACGAGTACCCACTAGCTTCAAGTAGCGCCGTTGCTATTCTTCTACCCTTCTCCACAACGTATTTGTGCGAACTGAGCTTTTCAAGCCTGACGTACATCAAAAACAAGTACAGGGAGCGACTGAGGGCTGTGGACCAGGAGCTCCGTGTCTGCCTCTCATCCATCCCTGCCAGAATAGGACGGTTGTGTGCGTCTTCCCAGGCGCAGGTCTCCCATTGATGGTAAGTCACACTCCCTCCCCTCTCTCTCAATAGCCGTTGTGTGTGTGTGTGTGTGTGTGTGTGTGTGTGTGTGTGTGTGTGTGTGTGTGTGTGCGCGCACGCTATATGGGGCCCTCTGAGTGATGCAGTGTCATTTTTGAATAGCTATATTTTAGACTGGGGTGCCTTGAGATTTTATGAACTTTTGAAGGGTGCCGTGACTGAAAAAAGGTTGAGAAACACTGCACTAGACCACCACTACCCCTGCCACTAGACCACCACTACCCCGCCTTATTCCAAAGCAACTTACAATCAATACATTTGAATGCTAAGCAAGTGAATCATCTTTTTTTTGACACTGAAGAAACAGAGAAACAGTACAAGGGGGCAATAGAAGTTTTTAGGGACACAGTGGAGGGGAAAAGCGGGTGTCCTCAGGAGTGTGTGCATTACCCATCAAGACAAGACATGACATGGAGGGAGAACGGAGGGTGTAGGTGGGTAGAGGCAGGCCCCAGAGGCAACTGGTCTCCCATTATTCCAACAGGACATTTGCAGATACCAGACTTACGTAAGCTTGCACCACAGCCTTGACCAGCCCCTGCTGTTATTGAAGGCTCATTTTCTGAAGTCTGGTTTTCAACCCGAGTTTTATTTCAAGGTAAGGTTTTTCATCAGAGAGAGAGAGAGAGAGAGAGAGAGAGAGAGAGAGAGAGAGAGAGAGAGAGAGAGAGAGAGAGAGAGAGAGAGAGAGAGAGAGAAGAGCGAGAGAGAGAGAGAGAGAGAGAGAGAGAGAGAGAGAGAGAGAGAGAGAGAGAGAAAACCCCTCCACCAGTCACTCTGAGTGGGTGATTTCCTGACATGCCAGACAGCTTCAATTTCTCACCGGCTGTCAGAAAGCAATTTTTTAAAATGCCTGTGAGACTCTTATGCGGGGTACACACATAAGGAGTTTTTGGCCGGTTTTGGCACGATTTTCGGATGTCTGAAAACGACAGAAAACGCCCGGTTATCAGATGGATCTTAAGCGGGGTACACACATACGGATTTTCTGCGATTTCAGCGATTTTTGGATGTCTGAAAACAACAGAAAACGCCCGGTTATCAGATGGATCTTAACATTTTCCTATAACAGAATCCTGGGGTGTGAGGTGTGTTAAGAGTCAATCTCTCCCGCAAACCTGCTCGGAAAATGGGCGTGGCCGACAATCGTAAATGTGAAATGTGTTCAATACTTCCGACCAGAAATCATAGGGTTGCCAGACTGTTTGGTGGAATTAGCGGTTTTAGACTGTGGTTAGGGTGGAAAATATCATTCCCATCTGGCAACCCTGCTCGCCAATCAGGAAGCGAGCTGACTAGTCAGGGTACTACGTTAGATAATAATAACTTTATTTGTATAGCGCTTTTCCTGCAAACGTTGCGGCTCAAAGTGCTTTAATCATTATATAATCTTAATTTAATTATTTTGTAATTTAAAGGCAATATTAAAAGGATGGGTTCACGCGAGAGTTCTGGCTTGGGGAACGAGACTCTAGAGTCCGGAATCTGTCGTTCCCCACGCCCATTTTCCGAGCAGGTTGAGAGTTGAGAGTTGATTGCACAATTGAAGAGAATTGACTCTTAACACACCTCACACCCCAGGATTTTGTTATAGGAACATGTTAAGATCCATCTGATAACCGGGCGTTTTCTGTTGTTTTCAGACATCCGAAAATCGCTGAAATCGCAGAAAATCCGTATGTGTGTACCCCGCTCAAGGCTGTTCAATCCAAGATTTTGTTTCTTCATGTGTGGGGTCTGTCTCAGATAAGATTTCGGTTAAGATTTTGAAAATCCTTATGTGTGTACCCCGCTTTATACGCAGAAGAAGAAGATGTTCCCGGTCTTTTTTTTTTTTTCTTTACTATGTGGAGTTTTTTTTTTTACTGCCCTTATCTCTCTGTCAGTAAAGCGGGGTACACACATACGGATTTTCAGCGATTTCAGCGATTTTCGGATGTCTGAAAACGACAGAAAACGCCCGGTTATCAGATGGATCTTAACATTTTCCTATAACAGAATCCTGGGGTGTGAGGTGTGTTAAGAGTCACTTCTCTTCAATTGTGCAATCAACTCTCCTGGCAACCTGCTCGGAAAATGGGCGTGGCCGGCAATCGTAAATGTGAAATGCGTTCAATACTTCCGACCAGAAATCATAGGGTTGCCAGATTGTTTGGTGGAATTAGCGGTTTTAGACTGTGGTTAGGGTGGAAAATGTCATTCCCATCTGGCAACCCTGCTCGCCAATCAAGAAGCGAGCTGACTTCTTTTCGTTTTTCTGCACTTTATTTGCCCTGTCGCACATGGTTGTCTCGTACAGGTCAGTCAGGGTACTACGTTAGATAATAATAACTTTATTTGTATAGCGCTTTTCCTGCAAACGTTGCGGCTCAAAGTGCTTTAAGCATTATATAATCTTAATTTAATTATTTTGTAATTTAAAGGCAATATTAAAAGGATGGGTTCACGCGAGATTTCTGGCTTGGGGAACGAGACTAGAGAGTCCGGAATCTGTCGTTCCCCACGCCCATTTTCCGAGCAGGTTGAGAGTTGAGAGTTGATTGCACAATTGAAGAGAATTGACTCTTAACACACCTCACACCACAGGAATTTGTTATAGGAAAATGTTAAGATCCATCTGACAATCGGGCGTTTTCTCTCGTTTTCAGACATCCAAAAATCGTGCCAAAACCGGCCAAAAACTCCTTATGTGTGTACCCCGCATAACACAGAAGGCCTTCAGTGATTTCTGCCAGATTTCAGATTACATTTTTTTCTTCCTCTCAGCCGGCCCGGCAGCTTTGAGGCTGATATGATTGGGCCAGGTACGTAGATCTAGGAGAGGTTTGGTGTTCATGTGCTTCTCAGTGCTCTGGGTCACTCCTGTGGTGTGTGTGATAGGGGAGTCCTACAGGCTGGCATTTACGTTGGCCATCTCAGGGTATAAAAAGGAGAGAACTCAAACAAGATTGATTGATTGATTGATTGATTGATTGAAGGGCCCTCAGGTGCGCTGCACTGTGGTGTGTGATGTCGGGTGGTGAACTCCCTTTGACCGCCCCCCAAGTACAGTTAGAGTCATCTGCAGCACGGCTTCTTTTGAAGTAGTGTAGACATCGATCAAAACTATTCGGAGTGATGGAGGACAGGGAGGAAGTCTCTGTCGTGTAATTTGGCAGCTTCTCTTGATTTCTCTTTCAAGTGTTGATGCTTTTTATTTTTTATTTTTTCGGGGTCGGTTCTGGGGGGAGGGAATGTGGATCAAAGTAACAATTGACTTTACTTGAGGAGTGGTACTGTAATAGAGAAACATCAAAGACTGTGTGTGTGTGTGTGTGTGTGTGTGTGTGTGTGTGTGTGTGTGTGTGTGTGTGTGCATGCGTGCGTGCGTGCGTGCGTGTCTGTGTGTGTGTACTTGTGTGTGTATGTGTGTGTGTGTGTGTGTGAACGTACATCTGTGAGCATGCGTGCGTGTGTAGGCAGGGGTAGAGAGAGGTAAAACACACTACATTAGCCTCCTGCTGCCAAGCTAATTGCCTGGTGAGAATGTTAACTCACACCCATCACGTTCTCCAAGATGAGAAGCCCAAAAGCGCCTCCGCCTCCCCGCGGGTGTCTGAGGTGACGTCAGCACGCCGGACCTCCATCGCCCCTCTGACCGACTGGGGGATTTGTCCTCAGAGAGGAGAGGACGTCCACACATAAGGATTTTCAGGGCGATTTTGGGATGTCTGAAAACGACAGAAAACGACAGAAAACGCCCGATTATCAGATGGATCTGAACATTTTCCTATAACAAAATCCTGTGGTGTGAGGTGTGTTAAGAGTCAATCAATTGTCAATTGACTCTCCCGACAACCTGCTCGGAAAATGGGCTTGGGGAACGACAGATTCCGGACTCTCTAGAGTCTCGTTCCCCAAGCCAGAAATCTCGCGTGAACCCATCCTTTTAATATTTCCTTTAAATTACAAAATAATTAAATTAAGATTATGTAATGATTAAAGCTCGGAAAATGGGCGCGGCCGGCAATCGTAAATGTCAAATGTGTTCAATACTTACGACCAGAAATCCTAGGGTTGCCAGATTTTTGGGTGGAATTAGCGGTTTTAGACTGTGGTTAGGGTGGAAAATGTCATTCCCATCTGGCAACCCTGCTCACGAGTCCAATGTGGCCAATCAAGAAGCGAGCTGACTTCTTCTTTTCGTTATTCTGCACTTTATTTGCCCTGTCGCACATGGTTGTCTCGTACAGGTCAGTCAGGGTACTACGTTAGATAATAATAATAATAATAACTTTATTTGTATAGCGCTTTTCCTGCAAACGTTGCGGCTCAAAGTGCTTTAATCATTATATAATCTTAATTTAATTCTTTTGTAATTTAAAGGCAATATTAAAAGGATGGGTTCACGCGAGATTTCTGGCTTGGGGAACGAGACTCTAGAGTCTGGAGTCTGTCGTAACGAAAATCTTTATGTCTGTGGGGTGCTGAAATGGGAAAATCGGCGCAAAGATTTTGTATCTTCATGGGTGGGGTCTGTCTCAGATAAGATTTAGAAAATCCTTATGTGTGTACCCCGCATAAGTGATCTTTATTTACCTGTATACTATAGAGTATATATTTTTTGGTACATGTGGGAAAACTAGGGTTTAGGGTTAGGTGCTGGGGTGCTACGGTTAGGGATAGGGTTAGGGTAAGGGTTAGGATTAGGGTTAGGTTTAGACATGCCAGCATGTACCAAGTCGACGTAGCACCTACCGTACAGTATTCCCACATGTACCGTAACATATATACTACATACACAGCTCTGTTTAATAATGTATATATTCTATATTCTCATACATTGCACTTTTGTTTTTGTTTTTTACCTTCACACTTGCTTTGCCAATGTAAACGTTTAAATTATAATAATTATAATATAAAATATAATATAAAAAATGTAATTGAAAATTGTGAGGGAAAAGTAGTAGATGAGGAGAGGAGGAAGGTGAACTGAAGGAAGCTGGAGTGTAGAGAGAGGGGGCGGGGGTGGTGGGGGGGGGGGGGGGTGTGTGGGGGGGGGGGTGGGTTAATAGCCTCCTGCTGTCTTCTCTTTAGGGAGATCCCTGATATTGGTGGGGGACCCCACTGTAGCGAGAAGAGAGGCCCAGCGAGCGGTCTTTGAAGCTCTGCTCTCTCATTACAGGGATGGAACTCTGTGTGCTCTTCATGTAGGCATATCGCTGTGCCTGGCCAGCTTCCATTAACACTTCCAGAACTCTCTAAACTCACAACATCACAGCAAGCCCAGCGATCGAGCTGAGTCCGACCACGTATCCGGGTCACGGCACCAATAAAACAGGCGTGAAAGTTGTTTGCAAACATTAGCCCCCGCAATTTGACTTATCGCAAAGCTAGCTATTCGACAGCGCGGGTGGGGGGTGTATTTGAACTTGAGGAGTGAGTTACGTGTACTTCTGGCGTATATGTTGGCCTGCAACACCATAGCCACCAAAGTCATTTGCGGCGTGGACAATTAAAATCACCCCCTAAGGCCTAAGGCTTAGCTTGATATCCATGTCGGAAAAGGTAACATTAGCAGCTGTTACCATGAGGAAACAAGTCATAGGAATGTCATGTGATGCTGGTGTTGACCTCAGCCTGGACTTTATGAGCACAGCTGCCAGGGGGGGTGGGGGGTGGGGGGGGGTAGGGTATTCAGAACCATGGCAAAGCTCCAATGATAGGGTGTCATTTGAGACACAGACAAGTGTGTGAAGTGTATATCGCTGCCCAGTCTCACGGCAACGGGATCCCCTCTCTCAGACAGACTGACCGTGACTTAAGGCCGATTTAAACTTCTGCGTAAAATCGATGCCGTAGCCTTGCGTAGGCCCGCATGGCCTTGCGTTGCCTACGGAGAGGGTTGACGCGCACATCTCCAAAAATTTAAGAACGCGTCAGTTTCTACGCAACCGTAAGCTCTGTGATTGGTCCGCTTGGTAGCACATGATTCCGACAAGATTCCGACTCTCTCGTCGGCCAAAATGCGGAAGCCATGACAGAAATGTCATTTACATTTTCTGTAATTACTTATTAATAAAGATTTGAAAAATTATGATAACCATCGTATTATCTTAGTTTAATGTCATTTCAATGCATCATAGAACTTTTATTTACAACAAGCATAACAACAAAAAGATCACTATTATGCCGCTTTGAGCTTTGAGCTCCGTTGAGTTCCTAACCGGAAGAGGCACAGCACAGGGGCATAGAAAACACACTGCCACCTAGCGATGTGACGGTGTAATTGCAGAGCGACCTACGCAGAAGTGTAAAGTGCGAGACCCCTTACGTAGTCTACGCAGGCAGGCTACGCGCGTAAATTCGACGCAGAAGCTTAAATCGGCCTTTAGGGTCAGGGGTTAAGAGTTAGGGTTAGGGGTTAGGAGTTAGGGTTAGGGGTTAGGGGGTAGGGCAGGGGTCGGCAATAGGCGGCCCGCGGGCCATTGCTGGCCCATCACCAATAATATTTGGCCCAGCAGAATATTTTGAGAATCCACTTTTTTTTTTTTTTTTTTTTTTTTTTTTTACAATATCCGACCGACAGTCCCACATATAGCGCCTATAATGTCCGAATAGAGAATCTACCTCCACCTGAATAATGCTTATTGTACTTTTATCCATGTTGAGAGTGAATGACACAGGGACAGACAATCAGGCAGCGGGGTGCACCGAAGCGCACTGACGCTGAACCCCTCATAGTGAATCATAAGTAGGTGGAGAACGTGTAGTGCTGAAATAGCCGTGTGTGGTTTGAAAAAAATAACACCAGCTCAGTAAATAATTCAAACGTAATGTTTACGTATATGTGACTGCAACACACATATGAACAGTAACAAAGCAAATTCAGTTTAATATTCTGAAAAACATTGACAACAAAATCGGTGAAAAAAAGAAAAGAAAGAAAAGTCATCCGCTTATGCGAGGGGTGGTGGTGCATAGGCCTATGCTCCTGAAACGACAGAGCAAACACGCTATTAGGGATAATAATTACAATGAGCCATTCATTCAAAATATACAAAATACAATTAGGTTATTAAATACAATAACGACAGGCTTGGTACTCACTTAATGTGAAAAGTGGCATCTCCCATCGGTCAGTATTTGCTTGATATCTGGTTATATGGACGTCACTTTAATCCGCAGGCAGTTCTCAAGTTTTTTTTTGCATCAATCGATTCCTCTCGTGCGTCTTTATCACATTCATTGAGGAAAAGGACGACTCGCATGTATAGAAAGGGAACATTGTGAGCACGGAAGATGTGAGTCTCACAACGGCTTTGCGTTGATGAAACCAGGTAGGATGAACATTATAGTTCACTGTCCATTCCTCTTTAAATGCCCTGTTTTCACCGTCAACTTTCCTCTTTACACCTTTGGAGAGTGACATGATGTTTCTCTTGCTAGCTAGCAGGTTAAATGTTTAGCTAACTTCACCCGGCAGGCAAACAACCAATCCAATAATAATGTGACCTTGTCTGGGAGGAGGGGGGAATCATTCAGAATGAAAGTATGTTAAATAATTATTAGAATAAGCTAGGCTGCGCTACATCGTCAGTCCACACATTTATTATTCAAAACTATGGAAAAGGGTGAAACTACGTTTCAACGTTGTTGAGAATCACAACACAAACTTGCTAGTCAAGCCAAAATACTGCAACGTAATGGATTGGACTGCTACCTAGTTAACTACAACACTACTTTACATTGTTACCTAGTTAACTACAACACTACTTTACATTGTTACCTAGTTAACTACAACACTACTTTACATTGTTACCTAGTTAACTACAACACTACTTTACATTGTTACCTAGTTAACTACAACACTACTTTACATTGTTACCTAGTTAACTAGAACACTACTTTACATTGTTACCTAGTTAACTAGAACACTACTTTACATTGTTACCTAGTTAACTACAACACTACTTTACATTGTTACCTAGTTAACTACAACACTACTTTACATTGTTACCTAGTTAACTACAACACTACTTTACATTGTTACCTAGTTAACTAGAACACTACTTTACATTGTTACCTAGTTAACTACAACACTACTTTACATTGTTACCTAGTTAACTACAACACTACTTTACATTGTTAGCAGGCTCACAAAACAAGCTGTGTTAGTTGACTAGCGATGTGTACATTTTTCGAAAGAAAAGTCAAAGCATTAGAACGTGTCACATTTTTTAACAATCAATTACTTATGAATGAATGAATGAATGGAATGAATGAATGGTCTTTATTGTCATTGCTACAGTACAGGTACCAAACAACGAAATTTAGGAGGGGTGGCTCCCCTGGTGTTAGGGAAAAAATAAATAAAAAATCGGGCCCGCCATCTAGTGGCTCCAAAAAAAATTGGCCCGAGGCCAAACCTAATTGCCGACCCCTGGGGTAGGGGTTAGGGTTAGGATTAGGGGTTAGGGTTAGGGGTTAGAGGTTAGGTTTAGGGTTAGGGATTAGGGTTAGGGTTAGGGGTTAGGGTTAAGGGTTAGGGGATAGGGGTTAGTGTTAGGGGTTAGGGTTGGGGTTAGAGGTTAGGGTTAGGGTTAGGGGTTAGGGTTAGGGGTTAGGGGTTAGGGTTAGGGGTTAGGGGATAGGGGTTAGGGTTAGTGTTAGGGGTTAGGGTTAGGGTTGGGGTTAGAGGTTAGGGGTTAGGGGTAGGGGTAGGGGTTAAGGTAGAGCCTGGTAACAAAACAGGACATAAACAATGGTCATGGTGTGTTCATGTTTAAGTTAAAGTGTTATTGTTACGTCACATTCTACAAGTGTAAGAGAGTCAAATTCTTAGGTTCCTTCTTAGGTTTGGTTCCTGACATTGCAGCACAACACAATAAGGCAATAGGCAAGATAAGTCAAGATAAGAAAGTGACAATAGTACAAGACATAAGTTACAAATAAGACAGGATACAATTAGCAGTACAATTAGTCAAATAAAATAAAATAGTACAAGTAGAATGTCATGCTCATTGCACTCAGTGGCGGTGGGTGTGAGAGGTAAGGTTTAGGTAGTCCTGGGGTGTGCTTGTGGATGGTAGTCACATGTCTACAGTAGGCTTGTTTATGAGCCTGATCGCCTGGGGGAAGAAGCTGTTGGTTAGCCTCTGAGTTTTGGCCCTGAGGCTCAAACAGACTGTGGTTGGGGTGGCTGGGATCTTTGAGTCTTTTTCTGTCTGTGTCTCCTTTGCAGTCCCACGTTTATTCCTCATTATAACACAGTGATGTATTCAATAATCAACATGCCATGACCAACAGTGCCAGCAGACACCAGTTTACAAGCCGTCACTCACCAGACACTTGACTTTACACTTGACTTGTGAAACAAGTCAACGACTTGAGACAACAGACGTGACAATGGTATCTTTGACATTTCCAAGGTTGATGTAGCAGGAACACCCTGAATAATTCAGCTAGATAGTGGTAGCTCCCTTCTCTCCCTTTTCTCTTTCTCTCTCTCCCTCTCTCTCCCTCCCTCCCTCCCTCCCTCCCTCTCTCTCTCTCTCTCTCTCTCTCTCTCTCTCTCTCTCTCTCTCTCTCTCTCTCTCTCTCTCTCTGCCATAGGCAAGGTCAGTGGGTGCAGAAGGCAGGGCTACGGTTCTGTCGTCGGCAGGTTCTCTTCCTCTGAGCGGCATTCTGCGATTAAGACGCCTTTGAATCACGGAGGAGCTCCTTCGGATGCGCGTTTGTTTGTGTGAGCGGTTCGGTGGAGAACGGAGATACGTGTGTGCGGTTGTCTTGAGAGGGTTATCACATACACACACACACACACACACACACACACACACACACACACACACACGAGACGCACAGAGACAGGAACATTATACACACTCTCTCGTTCGCTATATCTCTACTATCCATCCAGGAGCGGTGTAAGCGCATGTGTGTGTATGTGTGTGTGTGTACGCGCTGACTGAGCGTTAGAGATCGGGTTTTGACATCCGTACCGGGAGAGGGGAGGAGAGGAGAAGAGGAGAGGAGAGGAGGAGCGGCGGCGGCGACCCTAGGCGCTCGCAAAACGGGGGGATTTTTTAACTCGTCTATTTTTGAACTCAAAGGGTTGGAGGGCTCAGGGCTGGGCTGCGCGGCGGCGGGTACACACACAGAGCGATGACTACACCGACGGACGACCTCAAGAACCACCCGGCTTTTTCTCCTATCTCCGGCTAGCGGCCAAAACTATACCCCCTTTAACCCCTATAACCTACTGGAATATTTGACACCCCTACCGTTGTCTAGGACCGAGTTGACCATGTCTTGAAGAAGGGAGATATCATACAGAAAAAGATGACAGTAAGTAATCGGCTCTGCCGCTGCCCCTGTGTTGTTCCGACTGATTGTCCAGACCAGAATCACTGCGTACGCCTTCGGTAATAGGCTGGGTCATCGGTCAGGTTTTGATTCATGGATTTAGGGGATGAGGCTAACTGTTTGTATGTCATTCTTAACTATAACGCCCCTACTCTTGCGTGTGTATGCTACTATAATAGGCGTGGGCTTAATGATAATAGCCTGTACAGTTTAACTGTGACTAAACAGGGTGGGTAGGCTTAATACCTATAGGATAGGACGTGGTCTTATTGGTAATAATAGATAATACTAGATGGGTCGTGCAGTTTAACAGTGACTAAACATGGTGGGAGGCTGTAGCTTTATTATAGGGACATGTTATAGCCTTGTTCTATTGATAGGACCACTGTCGTCAGTGGCATGTCGTTATTTTGGATGTCGTTCGCGTTGGGGAAATTGGGCGGATCTGTCGCCTCTGTTGCCTAGGGGGGGGGGGATATCAGGTTGCTCCCGTGTATTTCTTGAGGTCGAAACATTACATCATTCGAGTAGAGTAGTGAATGACTCTGCTATAAAGGCTTTACGTTTTGCAACTGCATATTTTCTTGCAAAAGGATTGGATTAGGGGAAATGGCAAAACCCACCCAAAGCCACTTATATCTTATTGCATTGCTATTGAAGAGAGGTTTTGATTTGAGGCATTGATGTTGCATGGGGAGAGGCATTGGCGTTGGATGTTCCTTGACAGTGGACGTGCGTGTAAAAGCTTTTTGTTTGTTTGTTTTTACTACAATTCATAGCATGGCTCGTCTTTAGACATGAAATGAAAGCAAAGCGCCCGCCTTGGCCGACAGTGCAGCTGTCAATTTGCATGCATTGTGTCGTTGGCCAAATCCTCCACCCTGGGTAGGCTGCGGGGGTAATCCGAAAGAGGATCAACTAAAGCGGGCCCCACCTCTCTCTCTCTCTCTCTCTCTCTCTCTCTCTCTCTCTCTCTCTCTCTCTCTCTCTCTCCCTCGCACTGTGTATCACTTTAAATAATGACACATTTTTGCACGGACTCAATGACCCGACGCCCCAAAAAAATCTGTCATATGATAATTCTGGAGCTGCAAGGCATCATAAGCCTAACCCTAACTTTCACAAACTGTGTGTGTGTGTGTGTGTGTGTGTGTGTGTGTGTGTGTGTGTGTGTGTGTGTGTGTGTGTGTTGTTTGAGGGAGGGAGGCTTTTAAGCAATTCGTGCAGGTTTTACGTTCCCTTCCACAAACCGATGCCGTTTGTGCCGTTGTTGCCCTTTTATGAAATCCCAAGTCATGATTTAAAAAAGGCTTCCCACGGCGCGCCTTATTCCGTGGTACTCCAACGCCTTCAATGCGTGGCGAGGCTGCGTGATTTGTCTGTTTTATTTACCATGCGCATATTAACACATTCTAGTCGTGGGAACAATCTCGGGAAGTCCGGCAGATTTTTTTGTTCTAAAAATAACAGCAACCTACTAACATCGATCACTTTAAAGAGCCGGCGTTTTTTTTTATGAGCATTTTGGTAAGGTTCGCAGTGGATATCCTAGTAACCAGTGATGGGTGGTTATGATTATGGACACATTGCAAAATGAATTCGCGACTTCCTATTATGTCACACATGTAGGCTATAGAACATCCTGACCTCGAATCTTGATCTCAGGAACCGTATTATTATATCATAGCGGAGAGGTGGAGCCCCCCGTTAACTCCTATTTAGGCGATATACACAATCCTCCATGGTCCTTCAAATCACCCGATTGTTATAACGGAAGAATAATAGAAATGCAACTAAACATTGCCATCTTGTGACTATTCCAGTTTAGATTCTTGCAGATGAACCACTGTGCTGTTTTCTTATTGTCAGGGTTTAAAACAATCTTTAGGTCTCCGCAAAAAAAATAACAATGCGTGTTGTTATCTGAAACAGGGCGGGGGGGTGGGGTGGGGGGCGGGGGGTTAACATTCACAAACGTGTCAGTTTTGAATGTCCTGAAGGACAATACGATGTTTAAGAGTCCTTAGCTTGCATGTTCTATTGATAGTCTAGTTTCCTTACTGGGGTCGTCTCTATCGTTAATTGTTGCACTGCGTCAGCGAGGTGCGTCAGCGAGGTGCGTCTGCGAGGTGCGTCTGCGAGGTGCGTCTCCAAGGTGCGTCTCCAAGGTGCGTCTTGAGTCACAGTTGAGTCATCCGGTAGATTCTGCTAGCCTCTGACGTCACCGATGACAGGGTCCTCTCTACACTGGTGTGATTATTATTATTATTATTATTATTATTATTATTATTATTATATGAATAATATGAATAATAATAACAATAACAATAATAATAACTTGTATTTGTATAGCACTTTTCCTGCAAACGTTGCAGCTCAATGTGATGTGGTGTTGATATCAAGGTGCTCTGCTAATAAACAGTTAATAAACAGTTAATAAGCCAATATCCAATAGCACACTGCTGCACAACCATTTGCACTCGCACATGCACATGCCCTCACACACTTACATACTACTCACACTTCCAATATTGTTGCTGTGAGTTTCTGCTGCTGTTACTGTGAAATCATATGTCATTGTTATTGTAACGTAATAAACCAATATCTAATAGTTTGTTACTTCATGTAGTTCAGAGTGAGTCATATCACCTTGGCTATCCTATATAAATCAATATATCTATCTATCTAACCGACTACCAAAAAACTAGTCCGGGCCCACATAGTCACACGCCTCCCGCCCAACCTGGATCCATACCAGTTCGCCTACAGAGCCCACAGGTCCACAGAGGACGCCATCGCGACGACTCTCCACTCCACTCTATCCCACCTGGAGAGGGGAAACAGCTACGCGAGACTGCTCTTTGTGGACTTCAGCTCTGCCTTCAACACCATCCTTCCAGACAGGCTAGTGACCAAACTACTAGACCTGGGACTATCACACTCTATATGTGCATGGATCAAGGACTTCCTGTCCGACCGCCCCCAGAGGGTGCGGGTGGGCTCCCACACCTCCACAGCCCTCAGACTTAGCACTGGGTCCCCCCAGGGCTGCGTGCTAAGCCCCATCCTCTACAACCTCTACACCTACGACTTCACCCCCGTCCACCCCAGCAACTCCATCGTAAAGTTTGCAGACGACACCACCGTGGTGGGCTGCATCTCGGGGGACGACGAGGCGGCGTACAGGGATGAGGTAGAGCAGCTGAGCAAGCTGTGCAAGGTTAACAACCTGCTGCTGAACCAGTCAAAGACCCAGGAAATCATCGTGGACTTCAGGAGGAAAAAATCTGAGGTCCAGCCCCTGCTCATCGACGGAGGGTGAGACGGTGGAGAGAGTCTCAACCCTCCGATTCCTGGGGGTGCACATACAGGATGACCTGTCCTGGAAGAACAACACAGCAGCCATCATCAAGAAGGCACAACAGCGGCTCTTCTTCCTGAGAGTCCTCAGGAAGGACCACACTAGACAGGAGATACTGGTGGCCTTCTACCGCTGCGCAGTGGAGAGCATCCTCACCTACTGCATCTGCAACTGGTTCTCCAGCTGCACAGCAGCAGAGAGGAATGCGCTACAGAGAGTCGTGAGAACGGCCCAGAAGATCACCTGCGCCCCCCTCCCCTCTCTGGAAGAGCTGTACAACACACGCTGCCTCAGGAAGGCCTCCAAGATCTCCAGAGACCCATCCCACCCTGGGTACGAACACTTTGCTCGGCTGCCCTCGAACAGGCGGTACAGGACCATGTTCGCAAGGACAAACAGACTGAAGCTCAGCTTCTACCCCAGGGCCATCCAGGCCCTGAACACAGCAAAGACCTAGGTTCTGGGCCCTGGACAGTCTGGTCGGATTGATGGCAGCTGCTGGATTGAAAAATCAGGTGTAGTGCTGAGGCACAAATGTGTACATTTCAAGCCTGCAAACTGCGACACTTTAAATGAATGTGCAATAACACTATGTGCAATATGACAACCCTAGGGTACATAAGGTTGCAGAGAAATAGGAAATGTTAGAATAGGTATAGCATAGCACAGAGTACAGCACAGTGTTATATCTGTACAGTATAGTATAGTGGATAGTGTACATAGCCTTTATTTATGTAAACCAGCTCCTTTCCCTTCTTGTTTTTTTAGTTTTTTTTTTTCTCTTTCCTAGCACCAGGGGAGCCCCCCTCCCAAATTTCGTTGTTTGGTACCTGTACTATATCAATGACAATAAAGACCATTCATTCATTCATTCATTCATATCTATCTATGTATCTATCCATCCATCCATCCATCTATCCATCTATCCATCTATCCATCTATCTATCTATCTATCTATCTATATCTATATCTAAACCATTTCTAAATAGGATCAACAACAGCAGGCCATTTTACAGTTTACTTGTCAGTTTTACTAGTTTTACAGACAGTTTACTTGTCTCTGTGGCTTTGAATGATGTGAGTTTTGATCCACAGGATCAGTCGCTTAACAAATGTGTGTGTTTGTGTTGCCGTCTTACGCCTGAAGTTGCTGCAGCTTGTTAAAAGTGATATAAGGTGCCTCTATGTTAATTCCGCAATGAAAAAAAACAGAGGGGTGAAACCTCAAGGAGGTTCGGGTCACGGCAAAGATTTGTGGACACCCATAAACAAGTCTGACATTTTCATCAGCGCCGGAAATCAATCAGCCGGTTGATTACACTTGTGCCAGACGACGAGAGCCACAAGCCACACACACACACACACACTCCGGGGGCCTTTGGGTTCAAGGTTAGACACCGGTTCGGGACTCAGGGAGGACGCTGTGATAGTTCGGTTATCGAGGTGTCTGGGTCACTGATAGGTCAGATATCTAAGTGTCAGGGTCGCTGTGATTGGTTGGGTATCTAGGTGCCGGGGTCTGTGATAGGCTGCTGATGACAGAGGAAGAGTTGGCAGTGTCCTTCAGAAAATACCTCAGAGAGAGAGAGAGGCACACGTATGCATACATACATACAGTATGTACACACACACACACACACACACACACACACACACACTTACTTTCTCTCTTGTCCTTTACACAGTGGAGAGAGAGAGGCACACATATACTGTACATACATATACATACATACAGTACATACACACATACATACATACATACATACAGTACGTACACACACACACACACACACACTCCTCCCCTACACAGTGCAGTTGAGGGGGTGCGTCAGAGAAGGATTTTGTATCGGTGCCAAGAAACTCTGGAGAGGAAGGAAGTAGCTGTGAGGCAGGAAGTGTTCTGTGGTTTCTGGTCTGGAACCACAACATCAGTGTGAGCAATCTCTGTGTGACACACTTCCCTAAACTCTCTCTGTGTGTCTCCCTCTCTTCCCCTCTCTCCCTCTCTCTCTCTCTCTACCCCCCCTCCTCCCTCTCTCTCTCTCTCCCCCCCTCTCTCTCGCTCTCTTCCCCCCACCTCTCTCTCCCCCTCTCTCTCTCCCCTCCTCTCTCTCTCCACCCCCCCTTTCTCTCTCCCTCCCCCCCCCTATCTCTCTCTCTCTCTGTCCTGCAGGATTATCGGGAGGATGGCATGGACTTGGGGAGCGACGCCTCCAGCCGCTCCAGCTCCGAGTCCAACTCCAACAAGGTGACCCCCTGCTCCCCATCCCTGGACCTGGCCACCCTGGAGGACTACAAGTCCTCCCCCTCCCCCTCCTCGGACCACCCAACCACCCTGGAGGACTACAAGTCCTCCCCCTCCCCCTCCTCGGACCACCTGACCACCCTGGAGGACTACGAGGAGGACGAGGACTACCAGGAGTACAAGAAGAAGGTGATCGAGGAGTGGGAGAGCGAGTACGGCGAGGACTACACCTCCCAGCATGCCCCGGGCCAGGGAGAGGAGGGTGGGTTTGGCGTAGTCGGCGTCGGCGGCGGCGGAGGGGCGGGGCTCCGGAAGGCCGTGAACAGCCGCAGCCTGGCCGAGGAGTTCCAGGACGTGAAGACGACCACCACCGCCACGATGACTCCACCCCTCCCGGCCCCCCCACCCTGCCACGGTCTCGTCACCACGGCAACCACGGGCGCCCCCGCCGTCCCCGCCCCCGCCGCCGAACTCAAACAGAACGGCAACCTGCTGATCCTCCAGCCCAACCGGAGCAGCAACCACCACCACCTCCACTCCCCCGGACCTCCGCAAGGGGGGGGGGGGGCCGGAGCCCCCACCAGGTCCAGCCACAGGAGCTCGAGCCGGGGCAGAGGGAGCGGAGGCGGAGGGGGTGGCGGTGGTGGAGGTGGAGGAGGAGGAGGAGGGACCGGGGGGAGGATGGGGGGC
>NC_137690.1:47129639-47132139 GCF_963989245.1 Nansenia antarctica | reverse complement strand
CAGTCCGGCGGAGCGACCTGTCAATCAATCAATCTATCTATCTATCTATCTGCCCATCACAATCAAATTGCTTTTTTCTCCAAAAGATGTGCCATTTCGCTGACTTTGTATTCATGGAGTCGTGATGCAACGGACTTGGGTTCCTGGGTGCGTCCCTGGGATTTCATCAGGGGGGAGTCAGGAGGCCACATATGATCTGGTTACAGAGAGAGATAAGGAGAGAGAGAGACAAAGAGAAAGGAGAGACAAAGAGGGACAGAGAATTGTAATGATACTGAGATCAATGTACAGTAGGACTGCACACGCTGACATGCTGACATGCTCAAATAGAAGACATTCAACAACTCCTTGAAACAGTGATGATTACTAATT
This sequence comes from Nansenia antarctica, assembly GCF_963989245.1. NCBI lineage: Eukaryota > Metazoa > Chordata > Actinopteri > Argentiniformes > Microstomatidae > Nansenia > Nansenia antarctica. Next base: position 47,131,767 of record NC_137690.1, on the reverse strand, counting down.
GGGGCAGAAAATCAGCATTTGCCTCCCCATGTTTTTTCCATCTGCCAGCGCTTCTTGTTTAGTTAGCAGTAGCAGCAGCTTCTTGTTTAGTTAGCAGTAGCAGCAGCAGCACTTCCCTGGAGAAGAGAACTCTGGGTAAAGGAGGGACCGAAGACGCCTGTCATCCAAACAGTGCTTTGCATTTTTGCAGGTGTAGAGAAATATGAAACTGTATGAGCTGGTCATTCACTGGCCAAGCACCACGCAACAATACTACTTTAGCAGCAAGGGCTGTCAATGTTGGGGTCCCCTGGCAAGAGATACGGATAGAAATGTGTCCAAGCCCGCAGAGGCAAATTTGTCCTTCAAATCCGAATCACACTGCAGGTCAATTATGTCAAGTTGGATGTCGACCAGCAGGTCAGAAGCCTTGACCGTGAACGGTCTTTGTACCGATTCATGTCAGCATTCACTCCGGTCGCACGCACATTTTCCCACTTTTAGACGAGGAGAGAGATGAGCAGGGTCTCCCACAGGGTCAGCCTCTACTTGAACGGGCGTAAGCTGCCCCCAGTGGACACAGTTGGAATAGCAGTTACTTTTATCGAAAAATTGCAGTTAAATGTCTTCTCTGTCAGTTTTACACTTTGCAAAGTCATCCCGCGGGCCGGATTGGACCTTCTGGCGGGCCGCGGGATGTTTGACACCCCTGCGTCTAGAACATTCTTCACTATTATTAATTATGGGTTACGGAGACACAGAGGCTATTGAGACATCGACCGGCAGTTGATCTAAAACATCAGCTAACCCCCTTCTACCCCGGTAGGCCTGCATAGAGAGGAGTGGGGGGTGGGAGGGAGGGAGGGAGGGAGGGAGGGATAGGAGGGAGGGAGGGATAGGAGGGAGGGAGGGATGGGATGGTAGGAGGGCTTTTAAAATGTTGTTAAATATTTAAGACATCCACTCATCCAGATGAGAATCACCAGCCCAGATTGAGAGAGAGAGAGGGGTGTGTGTGTGTGTGTGTGTGTGTGTGTGGGGGGGGGGGGGGTCCCCTGGGAGTGGGATGATCCACGCTTGAGAGGACCCTCGCCAAAAACAGCTGCGCTTTCAGGAGGAGGCTCGAAAACACTGTCTCTGGCTGTCAGCCCACCGACGGTGCGGTGTGGGGGGGTGTGGGGGGGGGGGGGGGGTGTGTGTGTGTGGGGGGGTGTGGGGGTGTGTGTGTGTGTGTGTGTGTGTGTGTGTGTGGTGGTAGAGGCACTGTGCTGCCACACAGACTACGGCCGTCTATCGTCATCTGACACACTCTCGGTAGCCAGACTCGAACCCCCCCCCACACACAGACACACACACAGACAGACACACACACACACACACACACACACAGGCCCCTGAGGTGTGTCCTCTTCCTTCCGGCATCTCCATGGCAACCATCTCCACCGGCGCTGGCAGACTGAGAAAGAGAGGAAGTGTGTGTGTGTGTGTGTGTGTGTGTGTGTGTCTGTGTCTGTGTCTGTGTCTCTGTCTGTCTGTGTCTGTGTCTGTGTCTGTGTGTGTGTGCTCTGCGTGACTCTGTGGCATTTGAAGCATGCTAGCAGGGGTTAGCGTCTAGCAGGTGTGTTTGTTTAGGGACAAGAGCGAGCTCTCTCACGCTCTGTGTTGAGGAATAGGGGGAGGGGGGGGGGAAGGAGGGAGGGAGGGAGGGGGTTCTAGGGGTGAGGGGCCTTGGTGACTTGCTGCTCGTAATTAAGGGAGCTAATGGCATGTGGAGGCGCGTGGCAGTCCACCCCCCCCCTCCCTCACCCCTCACCCCCTCTTCCCCCCCCCCAACCTAAACAATAACATTGTCCTTCCTGCCCCTGACACAAGGTGAACCAGGCGGAGGGTGGGGGGGGGCGGGGTGGGGGGGGGGGTCAAAGAACCGCCCATGGAGGTCAGCCAATCAGATGGAAGCCTGATGGCTACTCGTTCCTGTGTATATTATGTATGCAGTTAAACACACACACACACACACACAGCCTACAGGCAGACTCTTTACTCAGTAATTAAGTTGTGACCTGCAACACCCCTCCTATTACAGGGGTAAGGTGTCACACGCGCATGCACACACACACACACACACACACTGACACACACACACAGAGAC
>NC_137690.1:47124639-47127139 GCF_963989245.1 Nansenia antarctica | reverse complement strand
TCCAACCCCCCCCCAACAAAAACAACGAGTACAACAACTACCCTTTTGTAGAGCCTTTTCTTTCTTCAGTTCCATGGAGAACCACCCCTCTGCTCTGCCCTCCAGAGCCAAGCCCAGCAGCCCTCCTGTTCCCTGGGTCAGAGAGGCTGAGGGGAGGGGGGGGGGGGTGGAGGAACTCCAGGGAGACCAGCAGCGCGTGGTGTTTGGCTCAGGTTCACCGCCGCCTGCTAGACGAGCCCTAACAAAGAGCAGGTGTGTGTCGGAGCGCGTGGATGATCCGCACCAGGTGCCGGAGGCGCTCTCAGAACTACCATCCGGAAGCTTCTATAGGGGGACGATATCATATCTACTGTAAAAGCTTCTATAGAAGATGATAAAGATCGGGTTTTTAACCCAATGTCTTGAAGCTCTACTACAGCCGAAGACATATTACTGAACGGGACTACCGGGCCCAGGCCCAGGGGCCCCAGAGATCAGGGGGCCCTTTGAATTTCTTGTCGCAGGGATGCCGGTAGAAAATGTCCTACTGTAACTGGGACAAATGAGATTCCTTATATGAACGTAAAAAACTATTTTGAATATACTTTTGAATATACTATTTTGAACAATTTTAGAGGGGCCCACGTCTTGCAAAAAAAAGAGAAGCTTGTGTGGGCTACATAGTTTCTATAGCCTACTCAGATTCTAATGCGAATACAGGCTACATTCCCATTAGATTAATGAGTAGGCTATAGAAACTAGACACTAGAGGGCGCCATTAAAATTTGTGTACTGGGGACAGGTCACGAGGTCACACTGGTGCAGGTCTTTTACAGATCTTTTATTAAGGCTGAAGATGATAAAAGCCCACAAGGACAACTCCGCGTAATTATCGATTGTGGCCTGCAATCTATGTTTCCAAATGTCTATGTTGCGCTGCGGCTATTTTTGACTCTGCCTGTAACCAATTGCGATGGCGAGCGGTCATTCTCTGTGCTGTCCAGGATTAAAAACGAATTGCGGACTAAAATGACGCAACACCGTCTCAAGGCTCTTTCTCTCATGGCAATTGAGAGCGAACTGACCAAATCACTGGACTTTAATGATATCGTGGATGATTTTGCACGAAGCAGAGCCAGGAAAAAATGCATTGCATAAGGTAAGACTATTTTATGATTATATTTAGTCTTATAAAGCCATCCTGTGGTTGCTATATATGACACCATAGTGTTGCCAATTGTTTTTGGTTGAAAGCGGTGTATTTTGTTACTGTACATGTACTGTTGTTGGCTTCAATTGAGTGTGGCATGCCTGTGTTGTAAATCCTGTGTCATTGAAATACAGGTGAATTTTTTCTAGTTATTGTGCTGTTGGCTTTGAGTGTTCCTCCGCTGTAAAACCTGTTGAGATGCAGGTGAACGTAGGCTATGTCTTATATGCTGTTGGCATTGTGTTTACTTGCGCTCTCTGGGGAACTCCACTGGAGTTCCCCAGGGTTCCGTCCTAGGGCCCCTACTCTTCTCCCTCTACACCAAGTCTCTTGGCTCGGTAATCTCTTCACATGGGCTCTCCTACCACAGCTACGCAGACGACACTCAACTCTTCCTGTCCTTCCCCCCGTCTGATGTATACGTGGCAACCCGTATCTCAGCATGTCTCGCTGACATTTCAACTTGGATGGCTGACCACCATCTCAAGCTCAATCTTAACAAGACCGAGCTCCTCTTCATCCCCGGGAAAGCCTGCCCTCTCCAAGACTTCTCCATCACAGTGGAGAACTCTACTGTAACCCCCTCCCTGACAGCCAAGAACCTTGGAGTGATCCTGGATAACCGACTATCCTGTGCGGAGAACATTGCAGCAACGGCTCGCTCCTGCAGATTCCTCCTCTACAACATCAGAAGGATACGACCATTCCTTACCAGAGAGGCAGCGCAACTCTTGACCCAGGCACTGGTCATCTCCCGCCTGGATTACTGCAATGTACTCCTGGCTGGGCTCCCCGCTTCAGCCATTAGACCTCTGCAGCTCATCCAGAATGCTGCTGCCCGGCTGGTATTCAACCTCCCAAATACTCGCATGTCACCCCTCTCCTTCGCACCCTGCACTGGCTCCCGATAGCAGCTCGCATCAGATTCAAGACCCTGGTGCTTGCATACCAGGCAGCTAAAGGGACAGCCCCTGCCTACCTGAAGGAAATGGTAACCCTCCAAACCCCTGCCCGCTCACTCCGTTCCTCCACCTCGGCTGGCCGACTGGCCCCACCTCCTCTACACAGCAGTCGGGCTGCCCGATCACGTCTCTTCACAACACTGGCTCCCCGCTGGTGGAATGAGCTGTCAGAACGGCAAAGTCACTACCCATCTTCCGTCGTAGACTGAAGACCCATCTCTTCAGGTTACATCTTAACTGCTCCTCCTGAGACATCTTCTGACCCTCACCACTACGTCTCCTAAAGACACCCGCTTTCCCCTTTACTGTGTCCCTAAGAACTTCTACTGCCCCCCTTGTACTGTTTCTC
>NC_137690.1:47109639-47114639 GCF_963989245.1 Nansenia antarctica | reverse complement strand
GAGACAATGCCCTGCACATACCCTGCAGTAAGACTTTTTACTCATCAAACAATACCATACAGTCTACACTCACAGGACATTTTATTAGGAACAACTGTACACCTTGTCATTCATTCAGGTGGTGTAATGGTGTGGGGAATGTTTTCTTGGCACACTTTGGGCCTGTTAATACCAATCAATCATCACTTGAATGCCACAGCCTGTTTGAGTATTGTTGCTGACCATGTGCATCCCTTCATGGCCACAAAGAACCCATCTTCTAACGGCTACTTCCAGCATGATGATGCACCATGTCACAAAGTAAAAGTTGTCTCAAACTGGTTTCATGAACATGACAGGAGATTCAAAGCATGAATGTGCACCTGACAGATCTGCAGAAATTGAATGATGCAATCATGTCATTATGGACCAGAACCTCAAAGGAATGTTTCCAACATCTTGTGGAATCAATGTCACGAAGAATTGAGGCAGTTTTGAGAGCAAAGGGAGGCCCTACCCAGTAGTAGTATAGTGTTCCTAATAAAGTGTTAGGTGAGTGTATGTAGGTGCAATACTAGACTATTTAGCTACAATGCTACTGTATAAGTCGCCTAATTGTAGCCTACTGTAGGTAAAATATCTACACTGCAAAAAGTCAGCTTTCAAAAACAAGGAAAAATATATATAAAATGGGGGAAGTATTATTTAAAATAAGCAGAATTATCTGCCAACAGAACAACCAAACAAGTCAAAATATCTAGTCTCAATAAACCCAGAGATATCTTAGAACTAGTGCAGTCAAAAACAGACAGAAAACAAGCATATATTGCATTGAATGAAGATATTTAATCTTACTTAGATTTAACTTTTTTGCAGTGAGCCTTAACCTTGTGGGGAAACCCTGGGGAATGTCACTGTGGAGGTTTGTTTCATGTGCTAGCCACACTCTTATCCTTCAGACAGTTCAGAATAGATTTAGGTAAAATTCAAATTTCAAGATCCTTCTGCTTGTTTCTAAAGCTCTCACTGGCACAGCACCAGAATATCTGAAAGACCTTTTGCTAGCATATCAGCCCAATAGAGCTCTCAGGTCTTCTGACGCTGGTTTTCTCTGTGTACCACATGTACGAAAGAAGAGACTTGGGGCCCTATTATGCACTTCATCAATAAGACGAGGCGGTAGATCTAAACTTAAGACGTGGAGGCGTGGTCAAGGCCACTTTGCTATTATGCGTGCTGCAGTGGGCGCCTAAAAGCCGGCGCTAAGCAAAGAAATTAGTCATGGGTGTGTTTTGGGCGTCTTCTCAATCAACCCAATCAGCGTGCCAGGTGCCATTCCCTTTAAGAACCGGCTGCGTTGAGTCATTAGCGCTATGCTATTATGGAAGTCCTAAGAAGGAGGTCAGCGCGCTTCTCTGCCTCTCCCTTCTGAAATAAAGCATTTATACTGTGACCGTAATTGACGTCTTGCCGTGGAGCCACGTGCGTGTTCATGTGTGCCCACATGCATGCGCAAACCGCGGAGGCGCGCTCGTGTTTCAAAACGTGCATGAAGTCTAAACTTAAGAACTATTCAAACCACTTCTTAGCGATAGGAGCAAAGTCAGATCGCATAATAGCAGGGGCGCCTAGTGCACTTCATTAACATATGAACACTCCCACAATGAGCAATATATGCATGGGAGTTTTACGTCTTATGTGTGGGCGCCTATCGACACCTGCATAATAGCAGTAGCGCGTATGAAGCGCATAATAAGGGTGGCGGTAGGTCTTAACCTGGCGGTGCGTCTTAATTAACACTTAAGACGGCAAGTTAAGAAGTGCATAATAGGGCCCTTGGTGAGGCTGCGTTCTCATTTTATGCACCCAGATTGTGGAATGCACTGCCAGTTTACATTAGGGATGCAACCTCAGCAAATATGTTTGAGACTAAAAACCCATCTTTTTAATATTGCCTATAAATGAAAAAAATATTTAATTATGATTCTATAATGATTGGAGCACTTTGAGCTGCAACCAGGAAAAGCGCTATACAAATAAAAAGTTATTATTATTATTATTGTTGTTATTATTATTAGTAGTAGTATTACTATCCTGTCCACAGGCACCTCAAAACAACCTAATTCTAATTCCAGGAGAAAAAAGAAAAAAAAACATGTGTATTTCCAAATATCGAACTTTATTTTTAGCTCCGTTGGTTAGCTAACAACTGACTCACTTCCTCTTTTCAAGAGTCACAAACAAAAGAGGAGGTGGGGGGGTTGTTGTTCTCAAAAACATCACTTCTGCTCAATCGCGGTGTTCCGCCCGAGCGAGATCGGCTAATAAACCCTTCTCCAGAGCGCCAGCGGTGTCGTGAGAACAGCGGGATGTGGCGGTGAGGCTACAAGAGGCTACTGGCGCCCATGGAGCCTATATAGGTCATCTGGAAAAGTTAGCGCCGTAGCTAACAAAAGTATGGGAAACGCCACTCTCAACCAACGCCAAACGGTAGCATTGTTTAGGCTACAAAATAGATCAAATGATGTTAAAACTGCAACCATTGACTTGGATTATTGTGTTGTTTTTGCGTAGAGAAGATTGAGAGGTGGAAAAACAGATGAGTTGTTTGGTATGGGAGTCACTGTTCTCTACCTCCCTCCTACACCTTTCATCCCTCTCTCTCTCTCTCTCTCTCTCTCTCTCTCTCTCTCTCTCTCTGTATGGGGGATGTTTCCAGCTCAGTGCTTCTTTGGCTCTGTAGAGAAGCGGACGGTCGCCTCCCCCTCTGAGCCCTCCCTCCCTCCCTCCCTCCCCCCATCCTGTCCTGACGTCCCCCCATTGGCCGGCCGGCGCTGTCGTGAGCCCATCTGCCCCTCCCCCGTTCCACCAGACGGAGAGAGAGAGAGAGAGAGAGAGAGAGAGAGAGAGACAGAGAGACAGAGAGAGAGAGAGAGCGACGACCACGAATGCACTCTCCCTTTCACTCCTCCCTCTCTCTTGTTTCTCTCTCTCCCTCGCTCTCTCCGGTTCTCACACCCCTCCCTTTTTTTTCCGCTCGCTCGCTCTCTCTCCCTCTCATTCCCTCCCTCTCTCCCTCCGTCCCTCCCTTGCTTTTTGAAGAGTCCTCTCAGATCCTATCCTTTGCTCAGACAGACAGACAGACAGACGGACGGACGGACGGAGAGACAGGGAGGAAAAACAGAGCAAAAAAAAAAAAAAGAGAGAGAAAGTGATTGCATATCACGGCGGAGGACGGGTTGCAGGCGTCAGAACCGGCGGGGATCGATACCGGCGCTCTCTCTCTCTCTCTCTCTCCCTCTCTCTCTGGTCTCTCCGGTCTCTCCCCGGGACTGGGACTAGACTGAATACCTCCCCCCCCCCTCCTCCTCCTCCTCCTCCTCCCTCTCCTCCCGCGCTCGTCTCCCCCCTGGAATACCACCACAGCAGCAGCAGCAGCTCTGTAGACGAGTGGGAATAGTGGGGAAATACCGTCCTTCTTCTTCCCACTCCTGTTTTTCTCCTCCTCCTCCTCCTCTCCTCCTCTCCTCCTCTTCCTCCTCCTCCTCCTCTCCTCCTCCTGGTCCCTGAAGCTCTCCGCCTGCTGTTCCTCTAGGATGCTCTGAGGAGGGGAAGAGGGAAGATGGTTCACCAGGAAAACTGTTCTCACCAGGTAAAGGCAGGCTAGCTAGCGGGGGGCTAACGCCCATGCTTACCCCGTAAGGGGAGTCCGAGGGAGGATTAGGGGGGGAAGACTTTGGGGGTAGTTCGTCCCTTCGGGGGGTGTTGGGGGGGGTTTTATACTGCAGTGGGGGGCTGGTTGGACGGTGTGTTATCTGTGTGAAGTGTTTGTGTTCATCTATTGGTGGTTGTTTGTTTTTTTCAATCGTAAAGACCTCGAACGACTGTTTGGAGTTTGTTTTGCTGGGCCAGGTTGTGCGTGTGTGTGTGTGTGTGTGTGTGTGTGTGTGTGTGTGTGTGTGTGTGTGCGTGTGACTGCGACAGAAGTGTCCCACTTTACTTAATGAGACATGAGAGGAAAGGATTAGTGATTAGTCATTCGACGGAGAGCAGGACTACAGCAGTGCACCGCGCTCGCACACACACACACTCACACACTCACACACACACACACACACACACACACACACACACGTGTCTTGGGCTTTGCCCTGTAGGAGAACCTGTCTTGGTTCCTGATCAGTACCACACAGCTGTGTATAATAATACCCGTTTGATCTGATCTGACATCAGTTCTGTGTCACACCTCCTATGGGTTGAGCTTATGGCTGGGGAGGGCGTAAACTGATCCCAGAGAAGAAACGGCATATTCATCTGTTATGCGCCCATGTGTGTGTGTGTGTGTGTGTGTGTGTGTGTGTGTATGTGTGTGTGTGTTTGTGCGTGCGTGTGTGCGTGTGTGTGTGTGTAGGATAGATGGTTGCATAACGGGTGAAGGACTTCGTCTCTCATCGGATGGAGGGAAGGAGAGAAGAGAAGAGAAAAACAGAGACAGGAGGAGACAGAGTGACAGCAGAGAGAGGGAGAGAGAGAGAGAGAGCAGATGAAAGAAAAACAGATGAAACAGAACAGAGATGAAAGAGAGGGATGAGAGTGACAGAGTCACCAGATTAGAAATGACAGAGGGAAGAAAACAGAGGAGAGAAAGAAAAAAAGAAGCAAGAAAATGGAGAGTGAACATGAAGGGGGGAGGGAGGGAGGTGGACCAAGAGATGGACTGATAGAGACGGAGGGATAGAGGGAGAGATAGAGAGAGGAGAGAGAGATTGACAGAGAGAGAGAGAGAGAGAGAGAGAGGAGAGAGAGAGAGGTTGACAGACAGAAAGAGTGAGAGAGAGTGAGAGATTCACAGATAGAGAGAGAGAGAGAGATTGACAGATATATATATAGAGAGAGAACAGAGGGCTCCAGCTCTGATAACAGTAACTCTCTGGAAACCCCTCAATTAGACTGGTAACCTAGCAACCAGCAGGCACCCCCCCCCCCCCCTCCATACACAGGAGAGAGGAAGGGAGTGACAA
>NC_137690.1:47076227-47091227 GCF_963989245.1 Nansenia antarctica | reverse complement strand
ATAATCATGAAACTGTCTCCATCTGTTCAATGCAAACCAGCCACGATATCCTTCTTTAAAAAAATGTGATGATGCCACACAGACACAGACTCCTCTCCCCCTCTCCCCCCTCCTCTTCTCCTCTCCTCCTCTCCTCTCCCCTCCTCTCCTCCTCTCCTCCCCTCCTCCTCTCCTCCCCTCCTCCTCTCCTCTCCTCTCCTCCTTAGCAGCCATGTTCATCATTATTTCAACATTCTTGTCTGCCTCAGTGCCCCCATCACCCATATACTGTACACACACACACACACACACACACACACACACACAAACACACACGCACGCACACACACACAAACACACACGCACGGTCGCACGCACACACACACAAACACACACGCACGCACACACACACTCAGACATACACACACAAACACACACACACACACACGCTCACACACTCAGACACACACACACGCTCACACGGTTACACGCTTACTCACACAGACACATACACATACACACACACGCTCAGACACACACACACACGCTCACACAGTTACACCCTCACAAACACAGACAGACACACATACACACACACACACTCACACAGTTACATGCTCACACACACACACACAGACACACACACACACACACATACACACACACACAAACACCTATGTCCACCTGGCCAAGCGCTTTACTTATTCAGTAAAGAGGGGGCGTCGAAGCTGGGAGCCATCTATAATTCATATCCCAGAATGCATTGGGAGTCAGAAGAGATGAGAGTCAGATCTGAACACAGGCCCTGCTCTGCCACACACTGGATCATAGGACACAGCTAGCATTAGCCTTTGTGTGTGTGTGTGTGTGTGTGTGTGTGTGTGTGTGTGTGTGTGTGTGTGTGTGTGCGTGCGTGCGTGCGTGCGAGCGAGCGTGTGCGTGCATGCGTGTGTGTGTGTGCATGTGTGTGTGTGCGTGCACGCGCGTGTGTGTGTAGGAGATGTGGTTGTCATGCACCCAGAATGCATCGGGTGACCACGTTTTTCGTTCCAAACGCCTTCCAAAGAACACAACATTCTGAGTGATTCCCCTGATGTTCATATCATATTCATATCGACATCATAATGATTTGGATGACTACATTTGAGAGAATTCTGGTATGATGACATAGTTTGTTTTTCAAACAGCGATTTACCTCAGAAACAGAGGAGAGGAACCTGGCTAGTCACCGCTGAGGAAACTCCAAGCCTTGTTGTTACTGTAACTTTCACTCACGGTGGCCCCATCTCCTGTTTCATCTCTCTCTCTCTCTCTCTCTCTCTCTAGGTCACTCACACACGTGTGGAGACACAGACACACACACACGCACTTACAGGCATACGCACACACGCAACCATATACATTCTATTTCTTTCTCTCTCTCTCTCTCTCTCTCACATTTAGTGGACGCCTTTGTCCAAAGTGACAAGTACATTTGTCTAAAGTAAGTGAATCATCTATACATCAGTCGTCATAAGAAAAAGTAATCTATGCTAGGACCAGGCAGAATTACTAAGAATTATTTTTTTATTTTTTTATTTTTTTACACACACACACACAGACAGACACGCACAAACACCTTCCTCTCTCACTCTCTTTTGGGAAATCCTCTCACCTCTCATTGCCCGCTCTCTCTCTCTCTCTCTCTCTCTCTCTCTCTCTGTCACTCACTTCCGAGGTCACTTTTCAAACTGAAACTGTGACACATGACAGAGGGGAAACAGGCACAGCAGGCACAGGCGCAGCGGCAGCAAGGTGAAAGTGAAAGTGGAGCGAGAAACTGCGGCCTGGGAAGAGAGATACTGATGCCCACGCATACTGACACACTCACCACCAGAAGGGCACCAGAAGACACTGAGAGAGAGAGAGAGAGAGAGAGAGAGAGAGAGAGAGAGAGAAAGGGAAAGAGAGAGAGAGAGAAAGGGAAAGAGAAAAGAAGGGAGGGAGAGAATGTGAGATGGAGAGAGAGAGAGAGGGAGAGGCAAAAAAAAGAGAGAGAGTGATAGAGAAAAAAAAGAGAGACAGAGAGAGAGAGAGAGAAAGTGAGGGTTCTAGGTAGCGTAGGAGGGTAGGAATTCGGTAAACGTAAGAGAAGTGAGTCTGAGGAAATCCCATGATGCTTTGTGATTCACTGATGAAATGTCAAAGCAGCCTATTACAGCTCAGAGAGAGAGAGAGAGAGTTGTAGGAGGGGAGGAGGGGAGGAGCGAGAGAGAAAGAAAGGAAGGGAGGGAGTGTGAAAGAGGAAGAGAAAATTAAAATAATGCAGGGAAACACGTGTGACATCATCAGCGCAATTGTTCGCCCGCCAGGCAGGTGACATAAAGAAGGCAAGGCCAGTTGATTTGTACAGCACAGTATTTCATACAACAGGGGCAATTCAAAGTGCTTTACATACAGCATTAAAAAACACAGAAAAAGGAGGATAGTAAGAATGTCATGGACTGGTTTCTATCAGTGGTGGGCCGTCAGGGCCAGCAAGGCCTTCTCTGCTGGCCTAAACAACCTCAGAATATCAATTTAATTTTGATATATTTTTCCCAGAAATATGTATTAAATAATTCCCCATAGTCTATTCTCTTCATTTCATAGCTTTCCTCTTGGTTGTCGCTGCTTCCAGCCATTTGGAGGGCTGTTAGAGCTTTTATCCAATCATATTTCAGCCAGCCATAATGTGTTGCCAGGGTACCAAGAAATCTGCCCGCCAGCGGTTTGCAAGTCGACGCAAGTAGATAGAGGGGGCTTATTTGCTTTGAAAATATATATATGGTACACACACACACACACACACCCCTGTGCCCATCCAAGATCTCTCAAGTCGATGGCTGTGTGACTATGGAGTTGCTATGCTGACCCCTGCTGGAGAGATTGGGTAGTACACCCGTCTGAAGTGCCATAATGATTCATTCTTTTATTCCTACTCAATTTGCTGACTAACCGCTGACCGTGTTTATGTGTGTTTCTAACTGCTGCCTTGTGTGTGTGTGTGTGTGTGTGTCTCCACAGCTGCCCCACATGCCCCACATCAGTGAGTGTCTGATGAAGCGCAGCCTGAAGCCGGCCGACCTGAGGGACATGATGCTGGGGCAGCTGCACGTCATCGTCAACGACCTGCACTCCCAGATAGAGAGTGAGCCACACACACACACACACACACACACACACACACAGACACATGCAGACGCACGCACACACACAGAGGCGCACAGACGCACGCCCAGACACAGATGCACACAGACGCACACACACACACTCACACACACTCTCACACACACACACACACTGGAGACTTTTTCCCAGTTTCCCGCTGTGCTCTGCGTTGGGGGACCTGGGTAGGATGGTACTTTTAGAGTGTGGTGTGTATGAGAGCTGAACTGAGCAGCAGGATAATAATCCCTCTCATACACGCATACACACACCTCAAACAGAAGCTCAGAAACCCCCCAGGAGAAACAACACGTCTCCTCACAGGACGGCAAAGCTTTTCTGTCGCATGTCTGAGAAAATGTCCGCCGTCTGCTTGTTGACATTGTTGTGACGTTGCCATGACGTCGCTGTGACATTGCCGTGACGTTGCCATGACGTTGTTGTGACGTTGCCATGGCGATGTTGTGACGTTGCCGTGACGTTGTTGTGACGTTGCCGTGACGTGGTTGTGACGTTGCCATGACGATGTTGTGACGTTGCCATGACGTCGCTGTGACGTTGCCGTGACGTTGTTGTGACGTTGCCATGACGATGTTGTGACGTTGCCATGACGATGTTGTGACGTTGACATGACGATGTTGTGACGTTGCCATGACGATGTGGTCCTCCAGGTCTGAATGAGGAGCTGGTGCAGCTGCTGCTGATCCGGGATGAGCTGCACATGGAGCAGGACGCCATGCTGGTGGACATAGAGGACCTCACCAGGTGTGTGTGTGTGTGTGTGTGTCTTCCCAGTTGAGTGGTTAGTATCAGTAATCTTACAGGATGTGTGTGGCCTTGTCTCTCTCTCTCTCTCTCTCTCTCCTCTCTCTCTCTCTCTCCCTCTCTCTCTCCCTCTCTCTCCCTCTCTCTCTCTCTTTCCCCCTCTCTCTCTCCCCCTCTCTCTCTCCCTCTCTCTCTCTCTCTCTCTCTCTCCCTCTCTCTCTCTCCACTTCTTTTCCGTTGCTGTTATGTTCTATCATCGTTCCCTCAGAGAAGCGTTCTGACAAACTGAGTTGAGTCATGTCTGCATGACAGACGCTCCTACAGACAACGCAGTGAGAAGTGAGAACTTTACGTGGAAAAGCTAGATTGGGAACGAATGGGAAAGTTTACGATGACCTCAGGTACCGTTAGATTACAGTTAGAGGGAATGGTTGGGGAATTCTGTCGGTGTGAAAAACGTTAGCCTTGACAGAGAGCTGTTTGACTCCGGTAGCTGAGACGTATGCAGGTGTTGGGTGCACTCCTTGAATTGCCCTTCTGTCAGAAGGAGAGAGAAACACTGTCTCTCTCTTTCTCCCCCTCTATCTTTCTCTATTTTTCTCTCACTCTCTCCCCCTTCTCTCCCCCCCCCCATTGTACGTAATTTTACTGTCACAACAGCTCACAAATCTTGCTGCTGTGTTTGCACATTGTTGTTCTACTTCACCCAGCAGATATGGCAGTTTTTTTTTGTCATTTGTATGTGTCTCTGATGTCTTTGTACAGTTGGCAGGTAGTTAAAAAAAAGTGCAGCTCTGTTTCCACCTCATTTTGTGTGCAGTGGGTGTGACACAGTCTGTCTTGTCTGGGGAGCCAGGTCTGCCTGTGGCGGCCTCTCTCTGCAGCGAGGCTGTGCTCACTGAGTCTGGACATAGTCGAGGATTTCCTTAGTTTTGGAGCAGTCACAGTACTCAGGTGTCCTGCCACTGTGTATTCTCTGTTCAGAGCCTCCTGATGTTAACTCTTGTTTTTCCCACGAGGCACGCCGAGAGCCAGCAGAAACACATGGCGGAGAAGACCCCGTCCAAATGAGACGTCCCGCACCACCACTCCGCCCTGCCCGAACCAAACTCAGCCCTCCCACCCGCCACTCCCCCCCTCCTCCCCATGCCCCGACCGACCCAGTCCTGACCCCGATCCATGTCTCTCGCTGCCCCCCCCCCCACGGTGGCAGCAGCAGCACAGAGGAAGGCCACCCTTTCATTTGCTTCTGTGGTGTTCCCTGCGTTAAGGACGGAGGAGCACTTCCTGCTTTCTGGGAGAAGAGGAAACTTGATTGTGTGTTGTCATGGATACTGTCCCCCAGCTTCCTGTGCAGTGATCGGCCTTGCTTTGCTATTGTTTATTTTTAACTTTCTACATTCACCACTAAATTATAACTGTCAAATACAAAAATGGAGTGGAGAAAAATAAATAAAATAATAGTGAGAAATGAATAGAAAAGTCAGTTATGAGAGAGAGAGAGAAAAAAAAAAAAGAAACAACATTGTATAAAACTATGAAAACTAACTTCTTCAGACCATTTTTAAGTTGGACGGTAATTTTAAAGTATTTCAAAGTCAACCTCTTTTTATTCTGCACAAATGGTAGTTTTCAACTGAGAAGAAATGTTTATTTGAAGGTGCTTAAAGAGTGGAAAGGATACATGCCTGCCTTGTAGTGGAGTACTAGTTTTTGGTAATACGTTCACTCTAATCGCTCTTCAACATTTTGTGAATGTTGATTTTCTGACACGAGTCATTTTAAATGAATAAGTGTGTTAATATCATTTTCATCCTATTGTATTGAAAATCTTTATTTGAGGGAAGAAATGTTTATGTACAGATATGTAAGATAAAAAATAAACTTTGTTTCATACGTTGTGGTTTGGTGCAGTTTTTTCAGAGACACGTAGGCTACACATGTTCGTTTATTGCGAAATTCCAGTCTCTGTTGAGTCACACGGTAGGGATCCAAATTGCAAAAGCAAACAGTGCTGAACTGATTCAATTCAGAATAATACATATAGATACATATAATACACATAATACATAGCATGAATGTACCTTGTACCCAAAGTACTCAAGTTGTAAAAAGAAATCAGCGGGGATGGTGGATTTTATCAACAATTTGTGCTGATGACAGCGCAGAGGGTGGGAGACCAACTGTGTACCTTTTTGATTATTATTAAAGCATAAAACAACATGGATGTTTATGGATGTTAGGTGTCAGATACTCCTGTCATTGCTCTTGACCAAGGCACCTCAGAATTGGAGTCGGTCCCCGGGCTACCACCACTGCTCTTACATAGTTAGGGTCAAATGCAGAGGTCCATTTTTTAATACCACGTTCATTGATAAAATGACATAAGGGATGGAAAGGGGATGGCAGTTTTAGAAGGGGGAAGATTTTGACTGTTTTTATTTCAGGGGGGATGCCATCCCCTCTCATCCCCCCTCAACTTGAGTGCTGCTTGTACTTTGGCACCTGGTACCTGCCTACTTTACTAAAAGTATACATACTAACCATACTACATACTATTAACAACCTATAGGCTATTTAGCTGTAGGCTATTTGAAACTCCTGCTGGATTATGTAGCATTGCATCTTTTAATTATTTATGTTTTAATTGTTTTATTGTCATGCAATCAACTTGTCAGTCAAATGTTGGAATAGACCGCTAAATTGCCGACCTTGCGATCATTAGACGCCGGCTCTACCTCCTGAGCTAGTGCCCCCCCCCCCCCCCCTCTTATCTTACCGTTAAAATGGCCATGACATTTCAAAGAAATTGCACCCTTCATAGTAGTAGTCGTAACTTCAAGCGCAAGAGAGGAAGTCATGCCCCCCCCACCCCGTCCCCTCCGTCCCCCGCCCCCGTCCCCATAAGCAGCACTCTCATAAATATATCTTAAATCAACGTGGGCACCCCCCATGTGCATAGAAAATATCTAGATATTTCTCCACTGGACTATATTAGTGTGTTGTTTAGTAGTTGATTCATTGGAACGCTAACTTTAGTCATATCTGACTGAATATTAAGGTTTTGCCCAGAAGTGTTAAAAACTTCACACTCAAACAACTTCAAAGGAATCATTGACTGCATATGATGGAGAGTGACCAGGGAACTCCCGGTGGCATTAGATCGCTACTCCTCTCCTGCGAAAAGAAAAGGTGAGAGAGAATGGTGAATGAGTTTCTTGTTGTGTCAGAGATTTGTGTTGACTTGGCTCTCGGCCAAATCGAAACGCGTCTTTTGTGGTTCATTTCAGTTTCATACTTCAAAACACTCACACGAGGAAGGGAACTCCCGGTCAGGCATAATATAAGCACCATCAGATACCGGAGATATGACACACGCACACACACACACACACACACACACACACACACACACACACACACACACACCTATCGGTTTACTGATCTACAGTCAGAATATCAGAACACAGTCAAGAGATATCAGAATGCAGCCAAACTTCAATTTATGTGAGTATTATTCAACTGTACAGTAGCTGTCATGCTTTTTCGATACTTTAGAGTAGCCGAGTGTTCTTATTTTACATGCATACTTCATTAATGTTGATCTTCATTGTCGATTATAAGGCGATTGATGCAAAAACATGATTTCTGTTCTGAAAAAGCTTTTTTTGGTGGTTGTTTTAAAATATATCTGATAGATTGTGATCTATTGGTAGTTTGAGTTAGAGAGTGATGATGATGAGTATTATTATTATTATTATTACTATTATTATTGTTATTATTCTTGATATTCTTGATATTATTATTATTATTAATAATACTATTATTATAGTTCTTCTTATTATCATTATAATTATTATCATTATCATTATTATTATTGTTGTTGTTATTATTGTTGTTATTATTGTTGTTATTATTAATAATATTATTCTTATTATTATGTTTTTCTCCACTTGCAGACTTCGCCAGCTGTGCGCTGCTGCTAGCCCTGTCCGCCAGCCTCTCCACGGGGACCCCGGTGTGCCCGAAGCCCAACCTGAACACCGAGACGTGGGAGAACCTCCTGAGACACGTCGGCAAGCTCCTGGAGGACGTTAGTACCGAGTTTATAATAACCTTGGATTGCGACAACTCTCTTTCTTTCTTTCTCTCTCTCAAAGTTTGCTCCTTACATATTATTATCCACTAATTTCATGTATTTCGTCAATCCCTTTAGAAAGTGCTGTTGAAGGGTTTTAATTGCTTGGACCTGGAGACCTCGGAGTTGAACACCAGGACTAAGACCGTTTCAGCCTGCATGCCAAATACGGAGGTGTCGGGGCAGGTAACAGGCATAGTCTAATTCTCGACACTATAGCCTATACGTCAATATTCCGTGTCAAATGTGCTCTTGAAAGGATCAACAGTAATTACATTTCTGCATCTCCACAGGACTCAACATGCTCGGGTCGGCGAAACACCACTTTCAGCGAGGTAACCGTCCTAATACAATATACGCTTTTTATATAGGCCTACTTTAGGATAAGTCGCTAAGACTTTATGGAGACTATGGACAATGTTCTTCCTCCGGTTTCCGGTTTGTTCAGTGATCCAACACCATTGTGGTCCCTCTCGTACAGAGCGAGTGTCTGGGGAACATACACACCGACCTGGAACACTACAGCACCCAGCTGAAGAGCTACCAGGAAAATTACCCAGACGTCAATCTCACGTCACCACTCACTACTGTCCTAAAGATGACCCAGGATCTACAGGTGTGTGTGTGTGTGTGTGTGTGTGTGTGTGTGTGTGTGTGTGTGTGTGTGTGTGTGTGTGTTTGTGTGTGTACACACGTATGTGAGAGAGAGTGTGTGTGTGTGTGTGTCTGTGTGTGTGTACACACGTATGTGAGAGAGAGTGTGTGTGTGTGTGTACACGCGTATGTGAGAGAGAGTGTGTGTGTGTGTGTGTGTGTGTGTACACACATATGTGTGAGAGAGAGTGTGTGTGCGTGTGGCAGTAATGTTGTCATTGATTTAATTCATTTTGTAATCTCTTTTGACAAATTGTTCTTTGTTCTGAACAGACTTGTCCCCTCTCATCAACACAAAGCAACGCTCAAACACAGGTAAGAGTTAGACGACTTCAGAAATGCTGAGAGAGAGAGAGAAAGAGAGAGAGAGGGGGGAGGCTTGCGTCAGGGAAAAGGGACTAGAAATTATGCAACGACTGCTATAAAATAGAACTAAAATTATATTTTTTTCAAAGCTGCCCCCCCCCCCCAAAAAAAAAAAAGCTAGAGAGAACATCCATCTTCAAGTCATGCTCTTAGGTGTGTTTTATTTATATATCCCTTTCGTCTTGCAGAACGGCGCCCCCCAGTGGTCAGAAAACCCCTTCGATGCCCGGTTGCGCCTGTGTAAGGTCCTGAAGGACTTCCACACCCGGCTCATAACCATCAACAGAGCCGTCAGCTACATCGCCTCAGGAGACCACAAGAAGTAGGCCTTCATCATCTTCATCAGCGCCATCATCCTCATCATCATCACTGTCATAATTTCCAAACACAATCTACATCAATGACCATCATCATCATCATCATCATCATCATCATCAACTACTTTGTCATCAATAATTCACCTCAGCCAAGTCGTGCACTACCTTGAACGCTGGTTCTATGTTCTAGGTTCTATGCTGGTTCTATGTTCTAGGTTCTATGCTGGTTCTATGTTCTCTACTAGACATCTCAAGATTCAAGATTAACTTTATTGTTCCACAAAGTGGGCTTTTGGGGAAAGGCTTGGGCTTTCAGGTTGTGAAGAGTTGTTAGTGTGGAGACAAACAACAGTCAGATCAGTTGACTAAAGTGCAGTGGCTCAGTTAGAGCTGACTGACCGGCATGTAAAGCTAATGAATGTAGATCATGTTGGTTAATCTATTTATTGTCTATCTATGTATTTATCTATATATGTAGTCCTTTATTTAGGGATTTTGATTTATTTCTTATTTTATTTATTTATTTGATATTTATTTGATTTTGTGGAAAGTGTTTGTGATGTTATTTATTGGTATATTTATAATAAATTATTTATTGCAATATTACTGAGTGACTAATTCTGTGTTTAATTTCATACGATAATCATATGGAGTATCAGGGAAATATCAGTTCATGGTTCAAAGCGGATTTTTTCTTTCATTCAATATCATTTTTGAAACTATCTTTGTGCAACAAACAACAACAGACATCTTTTTTAAAAAGTATTTTATTCAGTCAAAGATTTGCAATGTTAAACATGATACCCAGAGCCCTGAGAAAAGGCCGTACCTGAGAGTTTAACGTCACACAAGTGCATCATGAAAGTAGTGGAATGTTCATAGTGGAATATTCATAGTGGAATATTCATAGTGGAATGTTCATAGTGGAATGTTCATAGTGGAATGTTCATAGTGGAATTCCCCAGACAGGGAGGATCATTACTCCCAACGTAAACGTTCCTTCACACTTGAGGACGACATCAAATGCCCAATATACTGTACATGCTTTACATAATCCTCTTCTTCCCACAGGTCATCATTCTTACTCTCCCAAGCCTCCCTGGGTCTGAGTAAAGGTAGTGCACTCACCCAATCAGAGGGGGTTTGGGAAATGACAGATTTTTTTGCTACTAGCTGAGTCTGGAAGTTTTTGGTTATTTTCAAGTGTGTGTGTGTGTGTGTGTGTGCGTGTGTGCGTGTGTGCGTGTGTGTGTGTGTGTGTGTGTGCGTGCGTGCGTGTGTGTGTGTGTATATGTATGTGTGTGTGTGTGTGTGTGTGTGTGTGTGTGTGTGTTTCAGATTGTGCGTGTGCTTTCCAGTCAAAGGAATGAAGCCTATTTCAGTTTCATAAGCTACATTGTCAAGCAGACCACATTTAAACAAAACAAACAACTGTACAAAATGTGAAAAACAATCATTTAAAAAAATACAGTTTTACTGTCAGTACAGTAGAAAACCTCTAGCTACCATGATTGTGCAGTTGGTCCATTTCAATAGTAAGCATGTGGAAATGCCCATGTTTGCACAAAAGCACAAAATATAAAACAAATCAACGAAATATAAAAATATTGAGAAATAGGCTCTTTTTTTTTTTTGCAGTTCAGACACATTGTAGCATTGTGCCTGTAACAAGCTACACATGATTAGCTAATAACCCCACCCTCTTTACCTCAGGGACCGGGGTAACTCTAACAACCCCACCCTCTTTACCTCAGGGACCGGGGTAACTCTAACAACCCCACCCTCTTTACCTCAGGGCCCGGGGTAACCTGGGGCCTCATTCATAAAAAAGTACTTGAACGTCATCTTTGACTTTCACGTAAGCACAGTTTTCTAAACGGACGTAAGCCTTATTTATAAAACGGGCTGAGATGGTTTAAAGTTGCGTACGTGCTTCCTTCTATAAATACCAACGCAGGTAAAAATGAATGCAGGTGAATGACGTTTGTATTAACGCCCTGTGATAGAGGCTGAATTATAGCGGCTGAATTAAGACAAGTGTTATAATATAGGGTAGGCGTTCGTCTGGAAGTGGGAGAGGGCAGAGTAGGGTGGCTTCTCGGTAAGTTGCATTTGTAACGTTTGATCATGACAACTAACCAGGCACATGCTTATACTCTACTCAAGTTGTAAAAGAAAATCAGGGGAGGTGGTGGATTTTATCATAAGAGGACAATTTTAGCAACTTCAGTGTCAGTAACTGTCATTGCATGTGTGCGTGCCCCCTCGCACCTTGAAATAGCAGTAATACCACTTTCATTGATAAAATGACATTAAGTATGGAAAGAGGGGGGCGATTTTGACTGTTTTTATTTCAGGGGGGATGCCATCCCCCCTCAACTCGAGTGCTGCTTATACTGTAATAATATAATGGTCTTATTCTTATCAGGTGGTCTTATTCTTATATGGCTGCTCACTCCCAGACACCGGAGAAAATCCAGTATAATTTAGAGCTTGGCCGGGCAAGGTCCGTTGTGGAACGCACTAGGCATGTTGAAGGGGAGATAGACAGCTACGGAGGGATATAAAGGAAGACTGAAATACAATCATCAGTTCCTTTTAAATCTTGAATTAAACTCATTTTCTCGGCTGATAACAACATCGTTCATTTTATTACGAGCCACTTGCATGAATTACACTAGGCAGTGCGGCTCACATGCCTGTAATAACTCCGCATAACCAGTAGGTAATGTGCGTAAGCAAGTTGAATACTCGACGTCGAGCTACGATCGTTTCCACGATCAAATTGACTCACGTTGAAATTGTATAAATCACTACGTTGACGTGGTTTTCTACGTATGACACGGGTAAGATCAAAGCACGATCTAAGCACGTTCTATGAATGAGGCCCCCGGTGTACAGTTTGATGACACCTGCATCGTTGCAGGTAAATAGACCGCTTATGAATGTCTGTGATGAACATGACGATTCGAGGTTAAGGGAGAGGACCACGTGGGGTGGGGGGTTAGGGTGGGGTGGGGGGGTGGGGGGGCAAATGGCAAAGACCCCAGAGAGCATAATCCAGAAATGTTGCAGAGACGTACAGAACCAATAAGCACAGTACAGGAAGACGTCTGTCTGTCTTCAGGGTCAGAGGGCAAATGTCAAAAGTCTCCCACACACGTTTCCATGACGACAGGGCCAGGCCAGGCCAGGCCGTGACCTTATTTGGTGTCTTTGTTGTCCATCATGTCTGAGGATAGGAGAGAGCGACGTTAGGTAGAGAAACACTGTGTGTGTGTGTGTGTGTATATACTGTACGTGTGTGTATGTGCGTGTGTGTGCGTGTGTGAATACTATGTGTGTGCATGTGCATACTGTACTATTTGCGTGCATGTATATGTGTGTGTGTGTGTATACCGCACGTATGTGTGTATATTAGGGATGTAATAATGCATCCCAAGACAGTTAATTATCAATACAAATATGAGACGATTCAAATCGGTGAGCGTTGGAATATACCGGAATTCCTAAACTATATGTGCAATCGAAAGAAATCCAACGGGTCCTGAAAGCAGAGAAACTGCGCTTTCTACCCATATATCTACCCATATGTACATACATACCCATATATTACGGTAATTCAAAGCACGACGCTCATGGAGAGCTGAGGAGATTTGAAGAGAGAAGCGGCATTACGAGTGAGCATATTTTTGCTGTGTTTTACGAGCGTTTTGTTTTTATACTTTTGTGAGTTTGTGTACATGTGTGAAATGTACACAAAAAGAGAGAGAGAGAGCACTTCAATGACACATGTCTATTTTCAAAAACTTTTAAGACCTTGATTTTTTCTTTTTCAAATTCACAAACTTTCAAGGATTTCAAGGACCCGTGGGAACCCTGGTATGTGTATGTGATGCGTCTCACCTCGCAGGGCTTGGGGGGCGTCGTTGGGCAGGTCGTCCAGCTCCTGCAGGCTCTCCAGCAGCGCCGCGGCGGTGGCCTGGCCCGGGGCCTGCCGGCTCTTCCACCGGCGCAGCATCTTGAACTTCTGCATGGCCACCTCCTCCTTCTCGCCCGAGATCTCGTCCAGCTCCTTGGCGCTCAGGCCCAGGAAGATGGCCGCCTGCTTCCACTCCTTCCCCAGCCGCTTGGCCACCTGGAGCAGCTGCCTCTCCGTCATCTCCGGGGCCAGCCCCCCCATCCCCGTCCCTGTCCGCACCCCGTCTGGAGAGAGAGAGAGAGGGTGGGAGGGAGAGGGAGGGAGGGAGAGAGAGAGAGAGGGAGAGAGAGGGACAGGGAGAGGGACAGGGAGGGAGAGAGAGAGAGAGAGGGAGAAGGAGAGACAGAGAGAGAGAGAGGGAGAGAGACAGAGAGAGAGAGAGGGAGGGAGAGAGAGAGAGAGAGAGACAGAGAAAGAGAGGGGGAGGGAGGGAGGGAGCTAAAGAGAGAGAGAGACAGAGAGAGAGAGAGACCACCACAACGGGATGTTAAAGAGGGTAGTAGTGGCCTAGGGTGGCTGTGGCTCAAGAGGTAGAGCCGGCGTCTAATAATCGCACGGTTGGTGGATCAGCGGTTAGAACCCTGGCTGGCCACATGTTGAGGTGTCCTTGGGCAAGACACTTAACCCCAAATTGCTCCACAATGAATGGGCCGGCGCCTTGCATGGTAGCTTGACGCCATTGGTGTGTGAATGTATGTGTCAATGGGTGAATGAGAGGCCGTTGTAAAGCGCTTTGGAATAAGGCGCTATATAAGTGGAGTCCATTTAGTGCAGGGGTCCCCAAACTACGGCCCGCGGGCCGGACACGGCCCACCCCCACCCTTGGACCGGCCCTTTGAACAACGTCGCCCCCACACACTCTCAACAATGCCAGAAACATACTTTGAAAATTAAACTTTAAATATATGTTTTAATCATATCATATCTGTATTTGATATTAAAGGTTGGCTTTCAAATTAAAATGTCCCTTAGTTATAAACTATTTTCATTAATAACATTATTAGTTAGTTTCAACCGCCCACAGAATGCGGTACATTCAACGTAACGTTCCATAGTGAACGAGCACGGATCTGTAGCAGGTGCACGCGAGCTAGAACGAACATTCAGAGAGATTAAAAATGGCCAAACGTTTGGTAAAGAGAAAAGTTGATTCAGAATGCGGGGTTTTTAACCAACAGTGCACATGTGATTATTATTGTTAAATGCAAAGAAGTTTGTCAATAAATGTATGAATGTGGTCGCGGAGGAGGTGTGTCCCGCGGTGAGTCTGTCCACAAGTAGGCACCAGATGAATTGAAACAATGGGGGATTAGATAATGTAGATGGCCAGCTGCAGGAGAAAACGAAATAATTTTACCGATATGTTCATGATCTGTGTCAAGCAGGGTTTTTCCTGCATTGAGAATTATGAGGCGGCCGCCTCCGTCATATTTCTAGCCGCCTCCACCTCTCGACAAAACTCTGACGGTCGTATTTTCTACAAGCGCTGCACTCGGTGGATTTCTGTAATTTCTAACTGCAATTGCGGCATTGCGCCGACGTGATGGCGGGGGCGCTGTTTCGCAAATAAGTTAGCTTTCGTGTTGATTTATAGTTGATGTTGACTGCTCAAG
>NC_137690.1:47036227-47071227 GCF_963989245.1 Nansenia antarctica | reverse complement strand
GTGGCGCTCCAGGGGCCGCAGGCTGTGGACCACGGGGCCCACGGGGGACAGGCTCGACACGCGCCACGTCACATGGCTGCCCGAGTGCTCCGCCGTGGGCTCCGTCACCGGCCCGCTGGCCTTCACGTGGAACACCCCGAACGTAAGCTCACTGTTTGGGTCTGGGGGGAGGAGGATAGGGGGAGGAGCAGGGGGAGGAGGAGGAGGAGGAGGAGGAGGAGGGGGGGAAGGAGGAGGGGGAGGGGGGGGAGGAGGAGGAAGAGGAAGAGGAGGAGGTGGGTATTCAATACTTTTTCCATAGGTTTTTTGTTGTTGCCATGGTTAATTCCTTTCCTATGGATAGCCACTATGGTGGCGGAGACAAACATTTCTGTCTCTCCATATCCTCAAAAAATTATCCAATTATCCAAATTTTCCAAAAATGAAGCAATATTTATTACAACTAATAAATGAATACAAAACTTAGATGGACAGAATATAAATGAAAATAAGGATTGCAAAGATAATTAAAGACAAGTGTCAAACAAAACAGCAGCCTTCTCTATATCATCTTGGTAAAAGGAAGTGAGGTCACAGACTGTGTCTTCCTGCTGCGGCCGCCAGATGTGTATATGAGACAATACAAACAGAAAGATAATCATTTTGGCTCCTTGTTTTTTTATACACCGATTCCAAAATTAAAATGTCCGCCCCGAGATCCCTCCCCCAGACCCCCAACCTGAGACTCAAGAGTCGAGCCCCCCCCCACCCCCCAGACCCCACCCTCTTCACCTGCGAGGCACAGCGAGTGGGGGAACCGTATGGAGGTGAGCACAGAGGAGGGTCCGTCCACCACGTCCACGTCGAACACGGGCCCCGCGGCCTGCCAGGGGGGGGGCAGGGAGGCGGAGAACCTGGACCAGGACAGGACCCGGTACCGGACCAGGGCCCTGCAGGACGCCTCCAGAACCAGGCCCGTCACCGAGCACTCGTACGTCCCCTCTGCCTCCAGCTGCACCCTGGGAGACACACACACACACACACTCAGACCTAGCTGGGTGGGTGAGGAGGTGGGTGAGGGTGGGTGAGGGTGGGTGAGGAGGTGGGTGAGGGTGGGTGAGGAGGTGGGTGAGGGTGGGTGAGGAGGTGGGTGAGAAGGTGGGTGAGGAGGGTGGGTGAGGAGGTGGGTGAGGGTGGGTGAGGAGGTGGGTGAGGAGGTGGGTGAGGAGGTGACTCACTGGAGGCGTCCTCTGGAGATCTTCCTGGGCGTCACCAGGTCATGTTCGTGGTTCTGTGACAGGAGAGAGACAAGCTGCTGAACTGAACGCCCGATGTTGAGCTGTATGACCCTGCTACTGTATGACCATGTATGACCATGTATGACCCTGCTACTGTATGACCATGTATGACCATGTATGACCCTGCTACTGTATGACCATGTATGACCATGTATGACCCTGCTACTGTATGACCATGTATGACCATGTATGACCCTGCTACTGTATGACCATGCTACTGTATGACCATGTATGACCCTGCTACTGTATGACCATGTATGACCATGCTACTGTATGACCATGCTACTGTATGACCATGTATGACCATGTATGACCATGCTACTGTATGACCATGCTACTGTATGACCATGTATGACCATGTATGACCCTGCTACTGTATGACCATGCTACTGTATGACCATGTATGACCATGCTACTGTATGACCATGTATGACCATGTATGATCATGTATGACCCTGCTACTGTATGACCATGTATGACCATGTATGACCATGCTACTGTATGACCATGTATGACCATGTATGACCATGCTACTGTATGACCATGTATGACCATGTATGACCAGTATGACCCTGCTACTGTATGACCCTGTATGACCATGTATGACCATGTATGACCCCACTACTGTATGACCATGTATGACCATGTATGACCATGTATGACCCTGCTACTGTATGACCATGTATGACCCCGCTACTGTATGACCATGTATGACCATGTATGACCCCGCTACTGTATGACCATGTATGACCCTGCTACTGTATGACCATGTATGACCCCGCTACTGTATGACCATGTATGACCATGCTACTGTATGACCATGTATGACCATGTATGACCCTGCTACTGTATGACCATGCTACTGTATGACCATGTATGACCCTGCTACTGTATGACCATGTATGACCATGTATGACCATGTATGACCCCGCTACTGTATGACCATGTATGACCCTGCTACTGTATGACCATGTATGACCATGCTACTGTATGACCATGCTACTGTATGACCATGTATGACCATGTATGACCATGCTACTGTATGACCATGCTACTGTATGACCATGTATGACCATGTATGACCATGCTACTGTATGACCATGCTACTGTATGACCATGTATGACCATGTATGACCCTGCTACTGTATGACCATGCTACTGTATGACCATGTATGACCCTGCTACTGTATGACCATGTATGACCCCGCTACTGTATGACCATGTATGACCATGTATGACCCTGCTACTGTATGACCATGTATGACCATGTATGACCATGTATGACCCTGCTACTGTATGACCATGTATGACCATGTATGACCATGCTACTGTATGACCCTGCTACTGTATGACCATGTATGACCATGTATGAGCATGCTACTGTATGACCATGTATGACCATGTATGACCAGTATGACCCTGCTACTGTATGACCCTGTATGACCATGTATGACCATGTATGACCATGTATGACCCTGCTACTGTATGACCATGTATGACCATGTATGACCATGTATGACCCCACTACTGTATGACCATGTATGACCATGTATGACCCCGCTACTGTATGACCATGTATGACCCTGCTACTGTATGACCATGTATGACCCCGCTACTGTATGACCATGTATGACCATGTATGACCATGTATGACCCCGCTACTGTATGACCATGTATGACCCTGCTACTGTATGACCATGTATGACCCTGCTACTGTATGACCATGTATGACCCCGCTACTGTATGACCATGTATGACCATGTATGACCATGTATGACCCCGCTACTGTATGACCATGTATGACCATGCTACTGTATGACCATGTATGACCCTGCTACTGTATGACCATGTATGACCATGTATGACCATGTATGACCCCGCTACTGTATGACCATGTATGACCCTGCTACTGTATGACCATGTATGACCCCGCTACTGTATGACCATGTATGACCATGTATGACCCCGCTACTGTATGACCATGTATGACCCTGCTACTGTATGACCATGTATGACCCTGCTACTGTATGACCATGTATGACCATGTATGACCCTGCTACTGTATGACCCTGTATGACTATGTATGCCCATGTATGCCCATGTATGACCCTGCTTTTTTTACCCACCTGATGAATGGCTTTGCATTTTTCACAGCATGGCTTCAGGTGCCCTTCTGTCAGGAGAGGGAAGGAAGGAGGAACAGGTTATACAATGAAATCAACTCTGATCTCTCTCTCTCTCTCCCTCTCTCCCTCTTTCTCTCTCCCTCCCTCTTCCTCTCCATGTCCCCCCTCTTCTCTTCCTCTCTCTCTCTTTGTTCGCCCTCTCTTTACCCCTCGCTCCCCCCTTTCAGAGCTCTACCCTTTATTTCCCTCCTCTTGTCACTCCCTCCCCCTCTCTCCTGTGTATGGAGGGGGGGTGCCTGCTGGTTGCTAGGTTACAAGTCTAATTGAGGGGCCTCCAGAGAGTTACTGTTATCAGAGCTCTCTCTCTCTCTCTCTCTCTCTCTCTCTCTCTCTCCATCAGTCAATCTGTCAATCTCTCTCTCTCTGTCAATCTCTCTCTCTCCTCACATTCCTCTTTTCCTCCCCAGCCTCTGTTCCTCCATGACCAGATGGTAAACATTACCCTATAATGAGTGTTACCCTGGAATCAAAGCAGTTTACCATTACAGTTTGGGTCATTTGTTAGTTTGATCTTTCCAGCTTCACTTCTCACTTTGGTTTCAGTTTTGCTGATGTTTGCCACAGTGGTTCAGTCTCAGCTGGCTGTTCTAGTTGGAAAGGCCAGGCCCTGACTTTGCTGACTCTGTAGACAAGGAGAACGTCAGTCAATTTATCGAGAAGTTATGAAATGAAAAGTCCTGTATTCTACAGTATAAAGGCCTGTATTCTACTGCATAAAGTCCTGTATTCTACTGTATAAAGGCCTGTATTCTACTGTATAAAGGCCTGTATTCTACTGTATAAGGCCTGTATTCTACAATATAAAGGCCTGTATTCTACTGTATAAAGGCCTGTATTCTACTGTATAAAGGCCTGTATTCTACTGTATAAAGTCCTGTATTCTACTATATAAAGGCCTGTATTCTACTGTATAAAGGCCTGTATTCTACTGTATAAAGGCCTGTATTCTACTGTATAAAGGCCTGCATTCTACTGTACTTCAGAGGGAGATGGCAGAGTGATTACTGTTAATCTGGTTCTTATAAATAGCAACACAAAAAAACATGCACACCACCATGCTGTCTCTATCGGTGGGGTTGAATACAGTCCCCACAGAACAACTTACCTCAAAGAAAAACTCCTGCATACACACGCTTACACACACACACTTTACCTCTGCTTCTGTAACGTGTCGACATTTCGGTCGGTGACCTTTATGAAGACATGGTTCTGACTCACATTCTTCCTCTGGTACTGAACACTTTACATTTCTACCATTTAGCAGACGCTTTTATCGAAAGTGACTGGCAATTATAGATTACAGAGACAGCCTCCCTGGAGTGACTTAGGGCTGAGTGCCTTACTCAAGGGCACACCAGTGGTGGTGCTCCCAGGTGGGATTTGAACTTGTGATTCTTCTGATCACCAGTCTGTACTGCAGTGGGCAGGTTGGTTCTCACTCACCTTGTTTGGGACCCCCAGTGTCTGGCTCCCCAGATTCTGCTGCAACAGAAGAAGAAGGACCAATGGTTAAAACCAAGGAAACTGGTTTAAAGACACCAAGGAAACTGGTTTAAAGATTCCAAGGAAACTGGTTTCAAGACACCAAGGAAACTGGTTTAAAGAC
Organism: Nansenia antarctica; assembly: GCF_963989245.1. Classification (NCBI taxonomy): domain Eukaryota; kingdom Metazoa; phylum Chordata; class Actinopteri; order Argentiniformes; family Microstomatidae; genus Nansenia; species Nansenia antarctica. The sequence continues at coordinate 47,066,158 of NC_137690.1, read as the reverse complement.
TCCAAGGAAACTGGTTTCAAGACACCAAGGAAACTGGTTTAAAGACTCCAAGGAAACTGGTTAAAAGACACCAAGAAAACTGGTTTCAAGACACCAAGGAAACTGGTTTAAAGACACCAATGAAACTGGTTTAAAGACACCAAGGAAACTGGTTTGAAGACTCCAAGGAAACTGGTTAAAAGACACCAAGGAAACTGGTTAAAAGACACCAAGGAAACTGGTTAAAAGACACCAAGGAAACTGGTTAAGACACTGAGGAAACTGGTTTAAAGACACCAATGAAACTGGTTTAAAGACTCCAGGAAACTGGTTAAAAGACACCAAGGAAACTGGTTAAAAGACACTGAGGAAACTGGTTTAAAGTCTCCAAAAAAAACTGGTTTAAAGACACCAAGGAAACTGGTTTAAAGACACCAAGGAAACTGGTTTAAAGACACCAAGGAAACTGGTTTAAAGACTCCAAGGAAACTGGTTTAAAGACACCAAGGAAACTGGTTTAAAGACTCCAAGGAAACTGGTTTAAAGACACCAAGGAAACTGGTTAAAAGACACCAAGGAAACTGGTTTGAAGACTCCAAGGAAACTGGTTTAAAGACACCAAGGAAACTGGTTTAAAGACTCCAACGAAACTGGTTTAAAGACAGCAAGGAAACTGGTTTAAAGACAGCAAGGAAACTGGCCTGGACTTCATGATAAGAGGGTAGTTATATGGTAACAACATGTAAAAAAAACGACATACGGTACATTTCGTTATGAATAAAATACATGCTATTACCGTCTTATCATAAAGCAAAGTACAACAATACAATAATATAGAAACAGGGGTCCCTCATGTAGAATATTGAATATAATATAAGTTCCTTTTTAGGTATTTGTTACTTTATTACTTGAATAAGTAATTATTATTATTATTATTTACCCATTTATTATATAGCATGCAAAATAGGTAGACTATCTACCTAATGACATCACCCAGGGTGCTGGTCTGACTGACTTTTGAATCGATTTTGGAGAAGCAGATCAAACCTGACCGTGTTTGTTTCTTCTTACCTCGGTCTCCACCTTTCTCTCCATCTCTCTCTCCACCTTTCTCTCCATCTCTCTCTCCACCTTTCTCTCCATCTCTCTCTCCACCTCTCTCTCCACCTCTCTCTGCACCTCTCTCTGCAGAGCCTTCTGTTGAAAGATAAAGGCAGCAGGGATTGGCTAGACTCCAGGATCAAACAAAGCCTGGAGATTCACTGTGTGAAGGAAGGATTTGATCTCTACCAGCCCCTCACCAGAATCATCTTCCTCCTCCCCCTCCTCCTCCTCCTCCTCCTCCTCCTCGTCTTCTGAACTCTCCTCAGCAGACGTGCCTTCTGTGTTTTCTGGTGGAAAGAAATCCATACTGGATGAGAGCAGTGAAAACTTTAAGTGAGTGAAATCAAGCTAGCTTCTAACTTCAGTAGGAGTGATGAGAAATGGATTGGTAGTTCAAAGACTCCTCAACAGAGGATAGGGTCTCTATACGTTCCCACCGATGGCAGTAAGAGTTACGGTCTGGGTCGTTTAAAGAAAGAATGGCATGCAGACGTTGCTCACATTCAGCTGTAATGGCTCTCTTAACCCCTCTATCAATAAGGTAGATATGTAGAGACACATGTAGTAAACTCTTAACCCCTCTATCAATAAGGTAGATATGTAGAGACACATGTAGTAAACTCTTAACCCCTCTATCTAAAGGTAGATATGTAGAGACACATGTAGTAAACTCTTAACCCCTCTATCTATAAGGTAGATATGTAGAGACTAGTAAACTCTAAACCCCTCTATCAATAAGGTAGATATGTAGAGACTAGTCAACTCTAAACCCCTCTATTAGGGATGCACCGAACATTCGGCCACCGAATGTATTCGGCCGAATATCGCAAAATAAAGCACATTCGGTATTCGGCCGAATGTGTGAAAACACCGAATGTTTACCACCGAATAGTGGCCGTGTTTTTATGACGCAATACAATTAAATATAACTCTCAACAGGCGCGCGGCGCGAGGCGACGCGCTTTCAAAACTGGCTGCGTTCGTAAATTCACTCAGGAAATCCGATCAGCACTCGTGGAATGCCTCTCGTCCAATCAAATGACTCGGTTTCTCTATGACGTCGGGCCCAGTGTGCGCTCCAGCGCTCTCAGAGCGACTTTACGAACGCAACCTTACACTCATCTAGCTAGTTAGCTTAGCAGTCGTAGCTCAATTTAAAATTGGAGTGAGAAGCAGAGTTGTTGCCTTGTTGAAAACATATTCAGACTCCCAGCTGTTCTACACAAGTTTATGACATGCAGCTGTATCATGCGGTGGTTTCTATGCAAACCAGAGACTATAAAAACAAAATATATTCATTCTGAAATAACATGAACTATTATCCTTACACTCAGGTGGACTCAATTCAACTTGTTGAATGACTTGTTGAAGACATTTAGCATTTGACCTAATTTTAAGAGTGACAAAGGGTCTGAATACTTATGTACGTGAGGTATTTCTGTATTTACATTTTAATACATTTGCAAACATTAAAAAACGTTTTTACTTAGATTATGGGGTACTGTGTGTGGATTGATGGCAAATCTATTCAAAAATGTGAAAAAAGTGAAGGGGTCTAAATACTTTCTGAAGCCTATGTAGAGACAAATCATGAATATCATTAACTTGAACCCTGGAAAGCAGTAGAGATTAAATCCCACGATAATTAGTTATAATAAGTTATATATAAAAGTTCTTTTTTTTTCAATCTCAATTTCTTTCTTTGAGAAGCATGAATAAAAAGCAAAATGTATTTAGTTTCTGCAATGATAAAATTAAAAACTGCCGATACACATTCGGTATTCGGTATTCGGTATTCGGCCAAGTGTTTCCTTAAATTCGGCTTCGGCCTCGGCCAAGAATTTTCATTTCGGTGCATCCCTACCCTCTATCTATAAGGTAGATATGTAGAGACACGTAGTAAACTCTAAACCCCTCTATCTAAAGGTAGATATGTAGAGACTAGTAAACTCTAAACCCCTCTATCTATAAGGTAGATATGTAGAGACTAGTCAACTCTAAACCCCTCTATCAATAAGGTAGATATGTAGAGACTAGTAAACTCTAAACCCTTCTATCTATAAGGTAGATATGTAGAGACACATGTAGTAAACTCTTAACCCCTCTATCAATAAGGTAGATATATAGAGACACATGAAGTAAACTCTTAACCCCTCTATCTATAAGGTAGATATGTAGAGACTAGTAAACTCTAAATCCCTCTATCTAAAGGTAGATATGTAGAGACTAGTAAACTCTAAACCCCTCTATCTATAAGGTAGATATGTAGAGACACGTAGTAAACTCTAAACCCCTCTATCTATAAGGTAGATATGTAGAGACACATGTAGTAAACTCTAAACCCCTCTATCTAAAGGTAGATATGTAGAGACACATGTAGTAAACTCTTAACCCCTCTATCTAAAGGTAGATATGTAGAGACACATGTAGTAAACTCTTAACCCCTCTATCAATAAGGTAGATATGTAGAGACACATGTAGTAAACTCTTAACCCCTCTATCTATAAGGTAGATATGTAGAGACTAGTAAACTCTAAACCCCTCTATCTAAAGGTAGATATGTAGAGACTAGTAAACTCTAAACCCCTCTATCTAAAGGTAGATATGTAGAGACTAGTAAACTCTAAACCCCTCTATCTATAAGGTAGATATGTAGAGACACGTAGTAAACTCTAAACCCCTCTATCTATAAGGTAGATATGTAGAGACACATGTAGTAAACTCTAAACCCCTCTATCTAAAGGTAGATATTGATTGATTGATTGATTGAGAATGTTTATTTTGGTCCCCTATACAATTCACAATACAGATATAAGAAAATATACATAGTCACAATTTATAACATCAGGGCCAAAAAGGTGTAGGCTGAAGCCGTGGCTTATAGCACCTACCCTTGTTACATGTATGCATGTCCCCCCATGAATGCATAATCAAAACATTGAAACTTTTATAAACAAAATGTCACTTACGCATGTCAACAAAAAGTTCAAAAAATAAAATAAAAATACCAAACAAAACTATATTTAAACCTCTGTTTTATACTTGTTAATCATCTTATTTTTAAATAATTTTTTAAATCCTTTTAATGTACTACACATTTTCATTTCCTTTTCAAAAGTATTCCATAAATTAACTCCTTTAACTGTTATACATCTTTGTTTTGCATTTGTTCTAATCTTTGTTTTCATAAACATACATATTCCTCTGAGTTCATAATTACTCTGTCTAACTTGAAATAGTCTCTGGATACAGTCTGGAAGCATCTTATTTTTTACTTTATACATGACTTGTGCCATTTTGAAGTCCACCAATTCTTTAAATTTGAGATCATAGGTGTTTATGAATAATTTGTTAGTTGGTTCTTGATAGGCAGCTCTGTTTATAATTCGTATAGCTCTTTTCTGTAGTAAATAAATTGGATTTGTGATTGTTTTGTATGTGTTTCCCCACACTTCCACACAGTAGGTTATGTATGGAACTATTAGAGAGCGGTACAATATGTGTAATGAATTTGGATTAAGTATGTCTTTTGTTTTATGCAGTATTGCAATAGACTTTGATATTTTAGTCTTTAAGTAGTTTATGTGTGTTTTCCAACATAGTTTGTGGTCTATAACAACTCCCAAAAATTTGTTTTCATAAACTCTTTCAATTTCAACATTATCTATCTTGATTTGTACTTGATTATTTATTTTTCGATTTCCAAATATCATAAGTTTAGTTTTTTCTAAGTTCAATGACAACTTGTTTGTGTCAAACCATCGTTTTATAGTTTTTAGTTCCGTTTCCACTGTATCCAGAAGCTGCTCCAAATCTTTGCCAGAACAAAATAAATTAGTATCATCTGCAAACAAAACAAAATTTAACAACTTGGACACATTGCAAATATCATTGATGTATAGAATAAACAGCTTTGGACCCAGCACTGAACCTTGTGGGACCCCACATGTGACCCTTAGCAGTTCAGATTTATCATTGTTTATTTGTACATACTGGTGTCTATTATCAAGATAGTTTCTAATCCATAAATTTGCTAACCCTCTAATTCCATATCTATCAAGTTTTCTTATTAATAATCTATGATCAATAGTATCAAATGCTTTTTTTAGATCTATGAATATCCCTACAGTATAATCTTTACTTTCAATTTTTGTGGATATTTTTTCAATCAATTCCATCACTGCCATTGTAGTGGATCGATTTGCTCTAAATCCAAATTGATGGTCACTCAGTAGGTTTTGTTTTTCTATAAAATCGTCCAGTCTTACTACAAACAGTTTTTCTAATATTTTTGAGAACTGAGGAAGGAGAGAAATTGGTCTATAATTGGAGAAACTGTGCTTGTTTCCATTTTTGTAGATAGGAATGACCTTTGCTATTTTCATTTGGTTGGGAAATATGCCGGTTTGAAATGATTGGTTACAGATATGAGTCAGTGGCTTTGCAATATATTCTATAATATTTTTTACTAGTCTCATATCTATGTCATTACAATCTGTAGATTTTTTATTCTTAAATTTGGTTACCACATCAATCAGTTCCTTCTCTTCAATTTTCTTCAGAAATATGGTGTTGGTGTTTATATCAATAATATCTTCGTCTACACCGTCCTTCGTTATCGGGTCCACAATTTCATTTGCTAAGTTATAGCCAACATTGACAAAGTAATCATTAAACTCATCGACAATCTCTTTTGGTTTAGTTATGTTTAGTTTATCTTTATTAAAGTAATTTGGATAGTCCGATTTTTTTGTACCCTTTTTAATTATGCTGTTTAGCACTTTCCATGTACCTTGTGTATTACTTCTGTGTTGTTCCAATAGTTTATTATAATATTCCTTTTTATTGTATCTCATTATACTAGTTAATTTATTTCTGTAGGTTTTGTATTTATTTTCTGCTACCTTTGATCTGTCCTTTAAGAACTGTTTATATAGTATATTTTTCTTTTTGCATGCATTTTCTAGTCCTCTTGTGATCCAGGGCTTGTCTTCATATTTGTGTTTTCTCTGTTTTTGTAGTGGACAGTGTATGTCATACAAGGTGAAAAATGTGGAGAGAAATTCATCATAAGCTTTGTTTGGATTATTGTTTGAAATGACCCTATGCCAGCTTTGCTTCCTTAAGTCTCCCTTCAGAGCCTCTATAGCTTCTGATGTTCTGTTACGAATCAATTTCTGAGTTTCGGAATTTCTATGAGTTTTAATCTTGGTACAGTTCTGTATGGTTGCAAAAACAGGAAGGTGGTCGCTTATGTCATTTAATAGCATTCCACTTACAATTTTACTCCCAATTTCATTGGTAAAAATGTTGTCTATTAAAGTAGCACTGTTACTTGTTATTCTGGTTGGTTTTAAGATTGTAGGAAATAGACTTATACTGTACTTATACTGTATGTAGAGACACATGTAGTAAACTCTTAACCCCTCTATCTAAAGGTAGATATGTAGAGACACATGTAGTAAACTCTAAACCCCTCTATCTAAAGGTAGATATGTAGAGACTAGTAAACTCTAAACCCCTCTATCTAAAGGTAGATATGTAGAGACTAGTAAACTCTAAACCCAGTGTTTCCTCTATATGCATTTATTGGTGGCGGGCCGCCACGAATGAATTTCCTCCGCCACGAATTGATTCAGTCCACAAAAAAATAAAAATAAAAATAAAAAAATAAAATAAAAAAATAAAAAATCCACCTCTGAACATTTAAGCTGATTAAAATATATCTGATCCTAGATCAGCGCTATAATGGATGTTGACTAAAAGTGCACCTAAATCCACGCCCATCTCTCTCTAACCGCTGATCCAAAATCAGATTAATGACATTAAACATTCAGTTGACGACGTGACACAAGGGCTACTCCTGATTGGTCTAAATGTGAACCGGCATGAGAACCGTGCAGACTCAACCATCCCCGCTCAGCAGTCTTGCCTTCCGAAATGCTCGGGCGCCTGTGTTTTCTCCTCGCAAATAACGGGCTAAAAGTCACCGGTAGTACCATCTAAAAGATACAAAAAGCTGATCTAGCTAGCTAGGTGCACAAATAAGATATCACGTTAAATAACTTCGAAAAATTAAACGAAAACAGCGACAGATGGATGGATTTTTCAAGAAAAAAGATGTCCCAGACACTTCAAACATTGCTGAAGCTAGCAGTGGCTATGAGCGATACGAAACTGCATGGCTGGGTGTCGTATTGCAGGATTTAAGTTTCTCTCTATATTTCGGGACGAGGAGCAGCATGGCATGGTCGGACCTTCCCAGCGGTGCCCTCGGGAACGAACGGTAAGCCTCGTTGATAGTAATGTAGCAGTGGTCTAGTATGTTAGCTCCTCTGCTGGGGCATGACACCTGTTGTTTGTAATTGGGAAGTTCTGTTGGTGTGATTAAAATCGCCGAGCACAATAACTGCTGCGTCGGGATTAGAGTTTTCCACAGAGGAGATGTAGGTGGGACATTGCAATTGAAATTGCGTTCAAAGTAAAAAACACACACACACACCAGGGTTTCCGTTAACCGGTAATTACCGGTCTTTGTCCGGTAAAATTTGTTGAAGTCCGACAAATTGAAAACTCGTCGGACAAAATGTCCAGTGAAAATCTGGCTTCGGGCCACCATCTTCAGCTGAGCACCAAACACACACACACCCACACACACACAACACCGCCTGAGAGAGAAGGACCCGCCCCCTCCAGCCAGCCTATAGGCTAACCAAAGGGGGCGGGTCCCTCCCTCCCGGGCAGTGCCGCGCGTGCACGAGTGTGTGCGTGCCCGGCGCCCAGCCGAAAATGGTGGCCCGAAGCGGAGCGCCTTAACTTTATTGCACAATAACAAGGATAACAAACGAAACGGACAACATTTACACTAAGATGGAGACAAACTTCAGCGATATGATCTAACAGCCGGTCTTCAGGACGACATACAGACCCGTATGAGTTTACAGGGCTATCCCCTAAGTATGATTTGACAGGCAGCTAAACGAAATGCCTTCCCAACCAGCGAGACCTGGGGGGTATTCCATCAACGTCGCCAAATGAAAATCCAGGCTCACCCCGACAAGTCTCGCGAGATCTATCAAGGTATGCCTGGATCTTTTTAAGAGTCTCGCGAGACTTAACGAAATAAGCCCAGACCCTCCTCCAGCGACGTCGATGGAACACCCCCCTGGTTATAGAAATGACGTTGTTTTATTGATTAAAAAAAAGGGTAAAACTGGAAAGAGAAAATAGAAAACTCACATTAATCCCAAACAATTTAACAAACTTCAGTTAACGTAATGTGGAGTCCGTTCATTGATCGATGCTGTCTGTTCAGTTCCCAGTGAGGCGCCCGTTCAGCGCTGGACATAATGGCATAGCGCGCATGAGAATCATGTTATATTATTATAGCTCGCATCTAATCGTATCGGATGAGAAATAGACATTAAATGGCATATATAGGCCGCTACACAACAGTAATCACCGCGACAAACAGCTATATTAGATTTGAAAAAAATATATATGATTTTGATTTATTTATTTTTTATTATATTTTAATATGATGACCGGAATATATCACGTTTGTCCGGTAAATCGAAATCTTCCCGGACACGATGTCCGGCGGCAATTTTTTCTAATGGAAACCCTGACACACACACACACGCAAATATTGACAGTAGAGCTTGGCTTGATAGTGTATATCCCCACCAGTGGCGGCTGGTGCTAAACATTTTGGGTGGGGCACAGGTTATGGGGGCATGCTCCACGGGGAAGAATATCAACTTTAAAATCTGGATTTACAGTCGATTTTAGCATGAGAATAGCTCTACCCCCCTGTACAGACCTCGCCATCCCCTCTACCCCCCTGTACAGACCTCTTCATCCCCTCTACCCACCTCTACAGACCTCTTCATCCCCTCTACCCCCCTGTACAGACCTCTTCATCCCCTCTACCCACCTCTACAGACCTCTTCATCACCTCTACCCACCTCTACATCCCCTCTACCCACCTCTACAGACCTCTCCATCCCCTCTACCCCCTGTACAGACCTCTCCATCCCCTCTACCCTCCTCTACAGACCTCTTCATCCCCTCTACCCCCCTGTACATACCTCCTCATCCCCCCTACCCCCCTGTACAGACCTCTTCATCCCCTCTACCCCCCTGTACATACCTCCTCATCCCCCCTACCCCCCTGTACAGACCTCTCCATCCCCTCTACCCCCCTGTACAGACCTCTTCATCCCCTCTACCCCCCTGTACATACCTCCTCATCCCCCCTACCCCCCTGTACAGACCTCTCCATCGCCTCTACCCCCCTGTACAGACCTCTTCATCCCCTCTACCCCCTGTACAGACCTCTTCATCCCCTCTACCCCCCTGTACAGACCTCTTCATCCCCCCTACCCACCTCTACAGACCTCTTCATCCCCTCTACCCCCCTGTACAGACCTCTTCATCCCCCCTACCCACCTCTACATACCTCCTCATCCCCCCTACCCCCCTGTACAGACCTCTTCATCCCCCCTACCCCCCTGTACAGACCTCTTCATCCCCTCTACCCCCCTGTACAGACCTCTTCATCCCCTCTACCCCCCTGTACAGACCTCTTTATCCCCTCTACCCCCCTGTACAGACCTCTTCATCCCCCCTACCCCCCTGTACAGACCTCTTCATCCCCTCTAGTGAGTGTGTGAGTGTGAGTGTGTGTGTGTGTGTGTGTGTGTGTGTGTGTGTGTGCGTGTGCTGAATACATAAACAAACAAGCTAAAAGACGACAATAGAAAACGTACCATGCTGACGATATTACTAAATGTTTGAAGTAGCTTTTATCTTAGCTGACTCTCTTACCTTCAGGTCGAGTTTGTGTATTCTGGCTTCGCAAAACACCAACAGTAGCAGGCTAAACACAGCCGGTGCGGAGATTGCGACCACAAACGAAGTTTGACTTCGGTAATAGGTCCAGTTGTAATATCCTCAAGTTGGGAACAAAAGATGCCTCCTTCTAATCCATTTGTTCAATTTGTTTACAGAAAGAAATCCTCCTAAATCCTCGGTTATACGATTTTCCCATTTTCCCTGCCTTTGTATACTACTTGTATTACTAGCCGCCATAGCGATGGTGAAGCAGGTCTAAAGCTACGCCGGACATGACGTAAGCACGTACGATTCTTTGTGCATGTCCCAAAACCCCATAGACAATTGACCGAATGGCCTGAAGTTACCAAAATAGATTTTACATGCAAGTCTACGAGAACAGCCTAGTGCAATTTCGAGTAGACTGAAAGTTGCCCCGAAAGGGGCGGGACTTGAAGCTGATTGGAACATACTCCACAGAACACTAGCTGATTGGACTATGATATACTCCACAGAACACTAGCTGATTGGACTATGATATTCAGAAGCAACACTGTCTAGAAGTCATAGAAAAAAAATCTCTCTCTTCTCCCTTTGGTGGGGCAATGCCCAATTGCCCCTAATGAACCAGCCTCCCCTGATCCCCACTGTGCTGGGTCGCCTCCACACGGGCCGTTAATAAGACTGCTGTCTGTGGATTAGTTCGAAAAAAATGTGTCCAATACAACGTTGTAGTTGTTTAGTACAAATGGGTCTATAGCAGCTAGGTAACATTAGCCCTGTATCAGAGTTGTGTTGTTGGGTCTTGTAGCAGGGTTAGCTATAGCAGCTAGGTAACATTAGCCCTGTATCAGAGTTGTTTTGTTGGGTCTTGTAGCAGGGTTGGGTTAGCTATAGCAGCTAGGTAACATTAGCCCTGTATCAGAGTTGTGTTGTTGGGTCTTGTAGCAGGGTTAGCTATAGCAGCTAGGTAACATTAGTCCTGTATCAGAGTTGTGTTGTTGGGTCTTGTAGCAGGGTTGGGTTAGCTACAGCAGCTAGGTAACATTAGTCCTGTATCAGAGTTGTGTTGTTGGGTCTTGTAGCAGGGTTGGGTTAGCTATAGCAGCTAGGTAACATTAGTCCTGTATCAGAGGTGTGTTGTTGGGTCTTGTAGCAGGGTTGGGTTAGCTATAGCAGCTAGGTAACATTAGTCCTGTATCAGAGTTGTGTTGTTGGGTCTTGTACAGTTGCTCAAAATGCAGATAAGAGAAAGTATAGGCTAATATCAAACAACAATCCTAGAGATGACTAACTCAAACGTACGCATAACTAAATAAAAGCAGGCCAACTAACGACAGCTACACGCCCTCAACTGGGAACATAAAGGATAAATGAATTTTGCAATCGAACGTGTCCTACAGCGACAGCTGGTCGTGCAAATCAGGTTCTGGGAAGATTTTTGTAGCTTTTTTTTTTTTTTGCCATCCTCCCTCTAGTTTGAAATTAGTTCGTTGTTTTGAGCGCGCGTGCACGCGCGTAAGGTACATATGTAGAGACACATGTAGTAAACTCTTAACCCCTCTATCTAAAGGTAGATATGTAGAGACACATGTAGTAAACTCTAAACCCCTCTATCTATAAGGTACATATGTAGAGACACATGTAGTAAACTCTAAACCCCTCTATCTAAAGGTAGATATGTAGAGACACATGTAGTAAACTCTAAACCCCTCTATCTATAAGGTACATATGTAGAGACACATGTAGTAAACTCTAAACCCCTCTATCTAAAGGTAGATATGTAGAGACACATGTAGTAAACTCTAAACCCCTCTATCTATAAGCTAGATATGTAGAGACACATGTAGTAAACTCTTAACCCCTCTATCTATAAGGTAGATATGTAGAGACACATGTAGTAAACTCTTAACCCCTCTATCTATAAGGTAGATATGTAGAGACACATGTAGTAAACTCTTAACCCCTCTATCTAAAGGTAGATATGTAGAGACACATGTAGTAAACTCTAAACCCCTCTATCTAAAGGTAGATATGTAGAGACACATGTAGTAAACTCTAAACCCCTCTATCTAAAGGTAGATATGTAGAGACACGTAGTAAACTCTTAACCCCTCTATCTAAAGGTAGATATGTACCTCAACATTCAGATTCAATTTAATTATCATTGACAGAGTACAAAGACAAAGACAACAAAATGCAGTTTGGCATCTAACCAAAGGCAAAAGCCATAGAAGTGTGGACGGATACAGTGTGATATGTACAGACAACATGTCGTTAAGCTGTGCTTACCTGAGCCACTGTTGTCACTTTCAGTCACATGATCTGCAACAACAACAGAACACAGTTAGACACCCCGGAATCGTCTCTCTCTCGATTCCAACCTGACTTGCACGCCTTGCATGAAATGAAACCATGGGAGTTAGCCGAATACGTTCTTTCAATGCAGGTCGTTAACTATCCGCTTGTTAAGTCTGACGTCAAAAGTGACGTTTAGCCATTTCCGAGTCCAAATCAGAAATTCTCCGCACCGGAGTACCTGTGAACTACAGCGGTAGAATGACAGTTTAATCGTTTTTTAGACTCGGATCTATTAATACAACAAGGGACACAATACACAGATCTACAGGAAATTCATATACACACCGGGGGAGGCTGGCGGAGGTAGAATTCGGAGGGCCGGCTCATTGTAAGGCATGGGACGGAATGAGGAACGGTATCAAAACACTTCTATCTCGGCTAGCCTCCACTGATCTACAGTACTCAATAGTAACGCCTCCTTTTCTCCTGTGCAATAGAAGCACAGGACAGGCCGTGTCTACCTGTTTCACCGTCCAATCAACATCGTTCCACCACTGCCCTGAACACTTCCTAAGAACAGTACCTAAAAATAGGATACAATTCGTATCTGGTAACCAAAATAACACCACTCACATATATAGAAACACCCACTCATCTCTACCCCAAACATATTACTGGCATATTACCAATTCATACATTATACATTTATACCACAGATGACTCTCCACGTTTTGTGCCAACTGAAACCAATCGAGTAAGACTGAAGTGCATTCTGCGGTTAAAATAAACCACGATGACATCATCTCTGTACACACACACTGCTTCACACATCCTCTGAAACTTCCCCATGTCTCACTACATAGTATGTCCAGCAGCCTACAGTACAGGCAGTACTTTACCAGGGTCCTGCCTTCGCTGGGTCTGGTGCCGCATACGTTGACAGCACATCATTATTAGTAAAAAAAAAGTGGGGCAGTCCCACTCATATTTTTCATTTTATTGGACATATTTTTCATTTTATTGGGAGAGAGGGCATGTCAGCAGGGCATGGGCCGGATTCTAACCCAATGCCGACATGGGTATATGTGTGCACAGTAGGCCGTGGTATTAGACCACTGGACCACCCCAGGCCAGGAAAGTAGCAATACTTTGAGTGTTTGATTATGCGTGACAGGTGAGTGGGGGGATTCTACTTTTGGGACTATCCCATTGGTTCCATTACATACTGTTCTCCCTCTATACCAAATCTCTTGGCTTGGTAATTTCCTTACATTGTTTCTCCACTCCACTCTTCCTCCACCCCCCCGCCCCCTCTGACTCACAGGTAGCAACAAGTATCTCTGCGTGTCTTCCAGACATTTTAACATGGATGTCAGCCCACCACCTCAAGCTCAACCTTAACAAGACTGAGCTACTCTTCCTCCCACGGAAAGCCTTCCCTCTCCAAGACCTCTCATTCCCAGTAGAGAAACCTCCTCCCAGACAGCCAAGAATCTCGGGGTGATCCTTGACAACCACTTATCCTGTGCGGCTTAACATCACAGCGACAGCATGCGCCTGCAGATTCTTGCTCTACAACATCAGAAGGACACGTCCATTCCTCACCAGAGAAGCAGCGCAACTCTTGGTCCAGACACTTCGTGATCTCCCGCCTTGACTACTGCAACGCACTCTTGGCCAGGCTCCCCGCCTCCGCCATCAGACCCCTGCAGCTCATCCAGAATGCTGCCGCCCATCTGGTGTTCAACCTCCCCAAGTTCTCCCATGTTACCCGCCTCCTTCGCACCCTTCACTGGCTCCCAATAGCAGCTTGCATGAGATTCAAGACACTGGTGCTCGCCTACCGGCCGGCAAAAGGAACAGCTCCTTCCTATTTGCAAGCAATGGTCAGCCCTCAAACCCCTGCCTGATCACTCCGCTGGCTGCCTGGCACCACCGCCTCTACGTGGAGGCAGCAGTCACGCTACTCGCATCACAGCTTTTCATTGTCCTGGCGCCCCGCTGGTGGAACAAGCTTCCCACTGCTTTCAGGACTGCAGTCACTACCTATATTCCACCGTAGATTGAAGACCCATCTCTTCAGGCTACATCTTAACTGTCCCTCCTAAAGACCTCTTCATCCCCACTATCCCCCTGTACAGTTTCTCTTCTGTAAAATGTTTTTTAAAAAACGTCCTCCTTCTAGCATTATGACTGCCAATGCCCCTGGTCCTAGCATAGACTTGTTTTTCTTATGATGACTGATGGATAGACGATTCACTTACTTAGACAAACATATTTCTTGTCAATCTCTTTGGATAAAGGCGTCTAAAATGTCAAAAATGTATGTGTAAATGTCCATTGTCCAAGGGAAACTCAACTGAGCACAGGGTAAGTTGTTGAAATGTCAAATACTATCATTTGAGTCTGCCCTGAGCCTAAAGCGGAAGTGGAATAATGTGGTGAGGTGCATTCATGTCCGTGTGGATGGAACCAGGTGCAGCTACAGAGGCAAGGGGGGGTTCGTGGCCATCCCTGCCCAGCTGGAGTGAGTGTCTGTGGGCAAGGCTGTCTGGCTGAGTGCCTAGGCTAATGGAGGCAGCCTGTCTTGAGAGCTTCATCTCTGAGTCTGAGCGACAAGACATCTGTCTCTGCTCCACTCTCTCTCTCTCTCTCTCTCTCTCTCTCTCTCTCTCTCTCTCTCTCTCTCTCTCTCTCTCTCTCTCTCTCTCTCTCTCTCTCTCTCTCTCTCTCTCTCTCTCTCTCTCTCTCTCTCTCTCTCTCTCTCTCTCTCTCTCTCTCTCTCTCTCTCTCTCTCTCTCTCTCTCTCTCTCTCTCTCTCTCTCTCTCTCTCTCTCTCTCTCTCTCTCTCTCTCTCTCTCTCTCAGACGTGTCTGCCTGACACGTCTGCCACACACACACACACACACACACATACAGAGATCTGCCATCTGCTGG
Organism: Nansenia antarctica; assembly: GCF_963989245.1. NCBI lineage: Eukaryota > Metazoa > Chordata > Actinopteri > Argentiniformes > Microstomatidae > Nansenia > Nansenia antarctica. The sequence goes on along the minus strand of NC_137690.1, from coordinate 47,051,002 downwards.
TCTGACCTAGCAGACAAGTCCAACCTCGATGTAAAATCAATTTAGCCTGTGACCAAGGGCAGGTAAAAAGAAACACATTAAATGCGACCCAACCACAACCTACAGGACAGCAAAGCAACATTAAGAAGCCAGTTGGCGGGGCGCTTAGGTGGCGTAGCGGGTTAAGCGTTGACCATGTAACCGCAGGGTCCCCGGTTCGATTCCGGCCGGGGACATATCCTGCATGTCATCCCTCCTCTCTCTCTCTCACCCATCCTTCCTGTCTGTCAATAAAAATGAAAAATATGAGTGGGACTGCCCCACTCAGAAAAAATAACCAAAAAATAAATAAACCAGTTGGGCAGAGGTGAGTTTAGTTTGCTTGGTTTGTTAAATGCTGCTTCTAACGAGGTGTAACACACTAAGCAGGGTGCCCGTGTTTGATTCCGGCCACGGACACATCCTGCATGTCATCCCTTCTCTCTCTCTCTCTCACCCATCCTTCCTGTCAAATCTCTACTGTCTCTATCATAATAAAAAGAAAAATATGAGTGGGAAAATGTGAAAAAAATCAAAGACAAAAAAAGAAAACACATTTTTAAATCAGTTCCACTTCTATGGTTTCTAAGCCCACGTCAGTGATAGAGCCTCTTCCTGTCAGAGTCCTTGGGCCTCATTTATAAAGCTTGCGTACGCCCAAAAACATGCGTACGCCGATTTTCCCGCAATTTTAAGATTTATAAAGAGAAGCAGGCGTGGGACTAGCGGTGCGCAAATGTTCTTGCTTACGCCAGTTCTACGCAAAGTGTCACTAACCCGGCTCAGAGAAAGTGACAAAATAGGGAGACAAGTCGAGGGTAAAGGTAAATGATTATTTTATTAATAACTAAAGCAAAATAAGTAATTTAGAAATGGGATGTGATAGTCAGTTTTATCAGTTGTGTAGGGTGTGGGTGAGTGATCTGTATGTGGAATGTTGTAAGTAGAGATGCTCCGATCTGATCGGCGCCGATCGATATCGGCCGATATGCCCTTGATCGGTTTTGATCGGAGTTCTCAAAACGGCCAATCAAACACGGCCGATCAGTTTACATAGAGAAATGGCGTCGCCAGTCTGGCAATATTACACAGTGTCGGAAAGAGACAACAAATATGCAGTTTGTAATGTCTGCTCAAAAGAAATACCTCGTGATACCACGAATATCATACGGCATTTGCTGCGTTCGTCGATTCGCTCCGAGAGCGCCGAAGCGCACACTGGGCTCGACGTCATAAAGGGACCGAGTGCTTTGATTGGACGAGAGGCGTTCCACGAGTGCTGGTCAGAGTTCCAGCGCGACTTCACGAGCGTAGTGTAGGTAGTGTTCAGCGACGTCATGTGACCCAGCGAGCAGGAAGTCACTAAGCTAGGCTAAGGCCCATAGCAACAACAACTATTAGCGCGCGAGTTTTAGGTCTTCCTCTGTGCACCTTGCACAAGTGTAGATAGCGAGTGACTTTTCAGCATAGCAGGACATATTTTAGATGATAAGAGGAACAGGCTGAGTGCCAAAAACACTGAGATGCTTGTATTTCTCAAGGCTAATCTGCCAGTGATGCTGCTTAAGAAGTAAGATTTGAGTCTGAAATCTCCTTAGGTGCAATGTTTTGTTTTTTTGTTTTATTGATTATTGCTGACTTGCTGTCTTATCTCCTCCTAAATATGACTTGAAACTGACTGACTTGAAACAGTATTATATTTGGCTATAGCCTGTTTATGTTGCAGTTTAGTTTGGGTATGTTTATTGTTCCTCAGGAAAGCTACAGTATAAGCTCCAAGTTCTCTAAGAGCCCCTAGTTCCTCTCATTCGAGTGGAATGTTGCACATTTGATGTGACAGTGTACATTTTATTTATTATGATTTTTATTTTCACATTTTATTTGTTTTTCCTGAAGTAAGCTACAGGTGGTTGTGAATTCAATAAAACAGATGGTTGTCAATTCATGATACTTTCTCATCTCCTAATTTCATTTGAATACTTAATATACAATGTCAATGGTGTTAAGAATAATTAAAAACATAAATAATGCTACACAATAAATAGAATGCTTCAATTGCCATTTTCGACGCTGTGATCGGTGATCGGTGATATCGGATCGGCAGATCACTGATTCCAGTGATCGGTGATCGGTGATCGGCACCAAAAACCCTGATGATAAAAAGGACCCAAAACCATTTCAAAATACTAACTTCAAATTTACAAAATAAACTTATCCCCTTAGCCACCAACCTACTCACCACAACAGCACCCCCCCCCCCCAGGCCACACCGCACACCTCAGCAACCACGGCCTATGGAAGCAATTTAAGAGGGTGAAGAGAGCCAGGGGAAGGATACAAAAAGGGAGAGGCTGATGACCAGGCAAAACCAAAATCAAAAATCAAAAGATGCGGTAACCATAACCACACTCTTAACCAGGTCTGAAAAGAGGTCAATCTTATGCAATGAGACCGATAAAGTGTTAAGTCCAATTCCCCTGATCAAGACACTGTCACCTGTATCAGATAGCTGGGGAAATGGCAGGGCAGATTTCAGGACAAAAGATTCAGACGCACCTGTGTCATGCAATATCCTAACTGGAACCTTTTCCCCACTCCCAAGGATAGACACAAAACCATTCGTAATGAAAGGTGCATAATTTGAAACAACCAGAGATTTCTCATCTGGCTGCACACAAGACAAACTGGGGGTAGACCAAGCATCTTCAGTAACTACAACCGATTTTACCTCAGGACCAGAAAAAGACCTGGTTTTGTCCTGAAGGACAGGACACTCATTCTTCCAGTGACCTCCCCCCCGGCAGTAGCGACAGGCTCCTCTTCCCTGTGAGCCTCTATCAAATGTAAAGGACGGGGTCTCATTCCTCGCCTCAAAACTAACAGGACGAAACCCAGATGAGCTCCGCCTCTCACTGCGGTCCCAGTCACGAGCACGTGGCTCCCCCAACCTGCCGTTGTGCGTTAAAACAAAGTTATCAGCTAACACTGCTGCCTCAGAAGCTGTACACACGTTGTGTTCACCAAGATATACAGCAAGGTGCTCAGGAACAGGATCTCTAAACTGCTCTAACACAATTAACTGACACAACTCCTCATAGCTGGTAACAGATGAGGCAGAGCACCACCGATCAAACTGTAACGTCAACTCACGGACAAAATCAACATGAGATTGCTCGTTACGCCGCTTGGCAGTTCTAAAACGTTGGCGGTACGCTTCCGGAACCAATTGATAAGCACGCAAAATTGCAGCTTTAACTAAGGAATAGTCCCTACAGTCAGCCCTACTTAGAGCAGAGTAGGCCTCCTGGGCTCCACCCGTAATCACGCTCTGTAGGAGCAAGATGCGGTCTGAATCAGACCAATGTCTAACCTCAGCCACTCGCTCAAATAGTTAAAAAAACGAGTCAAGGTCTCGCTCATTGAACTTAGGCACAAGCTTTAGGTTATTAGAAATATCAAAATGGGGACCCACACGTTCCCTAGCGGGGTCGAATTAACTTAAGATGCTCCCACTGTAATTCTAATTTAGCACGTTCTAAGCTTTTTTCATGCTCTTGCTGCAACAACAACAACTCCTTCTGTTGGTCAAAAGTCAAATGACTACTCACGGGGGTTGGGCCAGGCGTAAGGGGTAGAGATTCCTCCAGGATACCAGCTTGAATCAGATTATCCATCACAACCGTTCTTAAAGTCTCCTTGAGACGGCTAACAGTTTTACTTATTTCAATCTTATGGAGATCCGCGATTTTCAAAAGTTGGTCCTTACTACATCTCTCTAACAACTCCACTGATGGTTTCTGCATGAACTCTTCGACAATAGAAGCCATGATTAATGTGCACGTAACTACTATAACAACAAATGAATGAATAAATGAATGAATGAATGGTCTTTATTTGTCATTGATATAGTACAGGTACCAAACAACGAAATTTGGGAGGGGGGGCTCCCCTGGTGCTAGGAAAAAAAACTAAAAACAAGAAGGGAAAAGAGCTGGTTTACATAAATAAAGGCTATGTACACTATCCACTATACTATACTATACAGTATACGGTTACCACACAAAAATAATCAATTTAAAAAAACAAAAGCCCAACGCACTCCCCAAAGGAAATACGCCGCTATGCCTAACATGGGGTAGAAGGCATCAGCTCCTAAATCTCTCACCACTGCACAAGGAACAACCACACTCCTACCTAGGTGTCCCAACAGATAGTAGAGCAAATGGCGTCTCTAGCCTGGGCAAGTGTCTGGAGACAAACCGTAGTCCTCTCTCTCCCCCAGCACACAAACAAACACAAATAACTGTTGGCACAAATCACAACAGAAAGGTAACTAAGATGCCACAGCATCAACAAAACAATACCCAACTTATCTCCCAAATTGTTAGCGCTTAACAAAGAACCTACCAAAGAACCAACGAACCAACGAACCAACGAATTTAACAAAGAACCTACCAAAGAACCAACGAACCAACCAATTTAACAAAGAACCTACCAAAGAACCAACGCGCTTAACAAAGAACCTACCAAAGAACCAATGCGCTTAACAAAGAACCTACCAAAGAACCAAATCACTGAAACTATCAAACAGTGAAACAAAGAGCGCTAACCAAACTACAACAAAATGTCCTACAACAACTAAATCCGACGGCCGAGCCCCCATTTGGTGCCCCATTTGGTGCCCCCATCAGGTCCCTGACGAACAAGATGGATGAACTGAGACTACAAGTTGCCAAAAATAACATCGTGGGAGATAGCTGTGTGATTATTCTTACTGAAACCTGGCTAAATGAAACTATCGTGGACTCCGCGATTAGCCTGGAGGGACGGACACTTCACCGGGCAGACGGGCAGACCGCACGCAGCTCAGCGGTAAATCCCGCGGAGGCGGCCTGATAATATCTACGAAGGATAGCTGGTGCTTAAACACGAAAACTGTAAGTAGCCACTGTTCCCCAGACCTGGAATACTTGACTGTTAAATGGCGACCCACTTACCTACCGAGGGAATTCAATGCAGTGTATATTACATGTGTTTACATTGCGCCTAGCGCGGATGGTAGCCTAGCATTGGCGCGGCTATATGACGTCATCAGTGGTCAACAAAGCACAGATCCACAGGCTATTCACATCATAGCAGGAGATTTCAATCATGTCGACCTGAAGGCAGTACTACCCAAGTTCTATCAGCATGTGAAATGTGCAACAAGAGGAGAAAAAACACTGGACAAGGTGTATACACCAACATCAAACGTGCTTACAAGGCTAGTCCGCTAGCTCATCTAGGCATGTCTGACCATGTGTCAATCCTCCTGATCCCAGCATACACTACCATGGGGAAAAGTGCTCCCATCACCACTAAGACTGTCAGAACCTGGCTCCACTGCAGATCTGCCTAAATGACACCCCATGGCAGGAATATGAGCATGAGGACCTGGAACAGTACACGTCGTCGGTTCTGAACCACATAGTGAACTGCACCAACTCAGTCACCGTGGACAAACAGGTCCGGGTCTACCCCAACACGAAGCCATGGATGACTGGGAAGGTCCAAAAACTGATCAACGAGAGGGACAACGCCTTCTTCGCAGGGAAGAGCACACCGCTGTACAGCACCACCAGGGCAAACCTAAAGCGCGGAATCAAAGCGGCCAAGGCAGACCACAGAGAGAAGATTGAGGAATGCCTCCTGAGCAACGACTCCAGGCGGATGTGGCAGGGGGTTCAGCACATGACAAACTTCAGAGCCAACAGGCTCACAGCCGCAGAGGACGACCCCCTGCTGGCGGGAAAGCTGAACACCTTCTACGCCCGGTTCGACGAGGGGCGAACGGAGGTAACCACAACACAAACACCACTCTCTCCAGCTCTCAGCAGCCTCACCCTCACAGAGCATGAAGTGAGACGCGTGCTGAAGGCGGTGGACCCCAGGAAAGCCTCGGGGCCGGATGGCGTCCTGGGACGGGTGCTGAGGGACTGCGCCGACCAGCTGGCCGGGGTTTTCACCAACATCTTCAACCAGTCCCTGTCCCAGGCCACCATCCCACCCTGCCTGAAAACCTCAACTATCATCCCAGTCCCGAAGAAAAGCACGGTGAGCTGCCTAAACGACTACCGCCCGGTGGCACTCACACCAATCATCATGAAGTGCTTCGAGAAACTAGTCCGGGCCCACATACTCACACGCCTCCCGCCCAACCTGGATCCATACCAGTTCGCCTACAGAGCCCACAGGTCCACAGAGGACGCCATCGCGACGACTCTCCACGCCACTCTATCCCACCTGGAGAGGGGAAACAGCTACGCGAGACTGCTTTTTGTGGACTTCAGCTCCGCCTTCAACACCATCCTTCCAGACAGGCTAGTGACCAAACTACTAGACCTGGGTCTACCACACTCTATATGTGCATGGATCAAGGACTTCCTGACCGACCGCCCCCAGAGGGTGCGGGTGGGCCCCCACACCTCCACAGCCCTCAGACTCAGCACTGGGTCCCCCCAGGGCTGCGTGCTAAGCCCCATCCTCTACAACCTCTACACCTACGACTTCACCCCCGTCCACCCCAGCAACTCCATCGTAAAGTTTGCAGACGACACCACCGTGGTGGGATGCATCTCGGGGGGGGACGAGGCGGCGTACAGGGATGAGGTAGAGCAACTGAGCAAGCTGTGCAAGGTTAACAACCTGCTACTGAACAAGTCAAAGATCCAGGAAATCATCGTAGACTTCAGGAGGAAAAAGTCAGAGATCCAGCCCCTGCTCATCGACGGAGAGAGCGTGGAGAGAGTCTCAACCCTCCGATTCCTGGGGATGCACATGCGGGATGACCTGACCTGGAAGGACAACACAAAAGACACCATCAAGAAGGCACAACAGCGGCTATACATCCTGAGAGTCCTCAGGAAGGAACACAGCAAGCAGGAGATACTGGTGACCTTCTACCGCGGCGCAGTGGAGAGCATCCTCACCTACGGCATCTGCAACTGGTTCTCCAGCTGCACTACCGCGGAGAGAAATGCGCTACAGAGAGTCGTGAGAACAGCACAGAAGATCACCGGCGCCCCCCTCCCCTCTCTGGAAGAGCTGTACAACACACGCTGTCTCAGGAAGGCCTCCAAGATCTCCAGGGACCCAACCCACCCTGGGTACGAACACTTCACCCGGCTGCCCTCGAAAAGGCGGTTCAGGACCCTGGCCGCAAGGACAAACAGACTGAAGAACAGCTTCTACCACAGGGCCGTCCAGGCCCTGAACACAGCAAAGACCTAGGTTCTGGGCCTGGACAGTCTGGACGGATTGTTGGCAGCTGCTGGACTGAAAAAATCAGGTGTAGTGCTGAGGCACAAATATGTACATTTCAAGCCTGCAAACTGCGACACTTTAAATAAATGTGCAATAACACTATTGTGCAATATGACAACCCTAGTCGTCTATCTGTACAGTATAGTACAGTGGATAGTGTACATAGCCTTTATTTATGTAAACCAGCTCCTTCCCTTCTTGTGATTTTTTTAAAAAAAGTTTTTTTTTTTCTTTCCTAACACCAGGGGAGCCACCCCTCCTAAATTTCGTTGTTTGGTACCTGGGGACGGATTCACCAAGCGTTTTTAAGAACAAATTTGTTCTTAAGAACAACATTTGTTCTTAAGAACAACATTTGTTCTTAAGACAAAACTTAAGAAGATTTGGTATTCCCGAAGAAAATCTTATCTTACTGCCGGAGCCCATAGTTACCATGGAAACGGACGAAAGCATTAGTAGTAACTTAAGCTAATAAATAAAGATAGCTGAGAATACAGTTCATGACAGTTGCTGAAAACAATGAACAACACATTACACATTCGTAATATATGGGAACCACATGTTTTAATGCTTCAATTTACCTAAGAAGAATGAAATTAGTTGCCTCTCCAATTCCTCGCTCCAGGCAACATTGGCCGCCATCTTGGTTGATTTTCTTCAGCCGAAAATAAATAGTCACATGACTAAAATCTGTATTCTGATTGGAGGATCCCGGAGAGTTGCCTGCTGCGTTGCTCGTGTATCAGAGGCTTAAGAACTTCTAAAGTGAGAAAACTAAGAAGTTCTTAAGACATAGGACAATTCTTAAAAAAAAAATTGTGAATAGCGTTTAAGAACATTCTTAGGAACATCTTATCTTTTTTCTTAAGAATTGTCTTAAGAAATATCTTAAGAACACTTTTGTGAATCCGGCCCCAGGGGCCTCATTTATAAAGCTTTTGTTACGGTCTCCTCCCTCCACTGCTGTCTTGTTCTGGTTGTGTTGCAGGATGGCAGTGGGGAGAGGAGACCTGGGGCCAGATTCACAAAAGTGTTCTTAAGATATTTCTTAAGACAATTCTTAAGAAAAAAGATAAGATGTTCCTAAGAATGTTCTTAAACGCTATTCACAAATTTTTTCTTAAGAATTGTCCTATGGTCTTAAACATTTCTTAGTTTTCTCACTTAAGAAGTTCTTAAGCCTCTGCTACACGAGCAACGCAGCAGGCAACTCTCCGGGATCCTCCAATCAGAATACAGATTTTAGTCATGTGACTATTTATTTATATCTATCAAAGTAACAGATTCTGGGTCATTTACATGACAATCTTCAAAGCTAGTACATTGAATAAGCGTAGTTTTTACCTAAGAAAATCGATGCTAATCATGATAGCTAGCAGGCTCACAGTCACACACATCTCTATGAACCCCAAGAGAAGAGAGAACATTATCGATGGCAGTAGATACGTTTCCGATGACACAGTATACCTAGGCTCTGTTACATTGACTGTGGCAATTAGCTACAGTGTAATGCTGCAGTGTAAACTAGAAGACATATTTAACAGTGTGTTTACTTGCATATGAAATATCAACAGCTACACAATAAAAGTGTGAAATTAAGTTGGTTTGGAAAATGACAATGTTTTGCGCAAACTCTGTGAAACACAACTTGTTTATAGACATTCAACTAGTTCAATGTTAAATCATAAAACTGAAACATCCGCAAGTATCGGTCTTTGAGAAAGCCCCACTGCAACAGCATAGCCATATCCCAGCTGCTAGTGCACGTAAATGCGACTCAGCTCGGGCAGAAACATAACGAACTAGGCCGCCGGGATGTTTTAAGACAGGTGAGAGCTTCTCTTAAAGTTAAGAAGAAATTTTAGAAGAAATCTAAGAACTTTGTTTTCGAGAATCTCATTTGTTCTTAAGTTCTATCTTAGGAAAAATCTTAAGAAGAAAGTTAAGAAAAAACGTAAGAATTTCTTCGTGAATACCAAATCTTCTTACATTTTGTCTTAAGAACAAATTTTGTTCTTAAAAACAATTTTTTTCTTAAGAACGCTTTGTGAATCCGGGCCCTGATCTCCATCTGGGATGTGGAACGGAACACTGAACAGAGACATGTGCTGTCCAGTAGAAAGGTGAAGGGATACATCGCCATCTAGTGGAGAACTCCACGTGACACTCAGCAATCAGACATGAGGGCACAGTGGCAGAGAGAGAGAAAGAGAAAGAGAAGAGAGAGAGAGAGAGAGAGAGAGAGAGAGAGAGAGAGAGAGAGAGAGAGAGAGAGAGAGAGAGAGAGAGAGAGAGAGAGAGAGAGAGAGAGAGAGAGAGAGGGAGAGAGAGAAAGAGAGAAAGAGAGAGAAAGAGAAAAAAGAGAGAGAGAGAAATAAAGAGAGAAAGAGAGAGAGAGAGAAAGAAAGAGAAAGTGTGCGAGAGAGAGAGAGAAAGAGAGTGAGAAAGAGAGAGAGAGAGAAAAAGAGAGAGAAAGAGTCCAAGAGAGAGAGTGAAAGAAAGAGAAAGAGTGGGAGAGAGAGAGAAAGAGAGTGTGAAAGGGAGTGAGAGAGAGGGAAAGGAGTCATTGTTTACCTTTCTGTTCAGCTGCAGGGATATCTCCACCTCTGTGAGGGAAGAGAGGGAGCAGGGTTAGAGAGAACCTCGTCCTGGCTAGAATCACAACAGTACATCTATAATCCTACTGATGACAGAATAGTGCATGGAACAGTTGATTTGGAGAGTGGGGGGTGGGGGGGTGGAGGGGGGGGGGGGGTTAAACTGTCCAGCTGCAGCAGGGGGAGGGGGGCAGCACTTCCAGCTCTTCCTCTTTCACACACACACACACTCACACTGACAGACAGACAGACAGACAGACAGACAGACAGACAGACAGACAGACACAGACCACGCTCGCACGCGCGCGCACACACACACACACACACACACACAAATAGAGACAGACCACACACACACACACACACACAAAAACAGGAAGTCGACTGTAATAACTGCGTTCACACTTTCACGACACAAGTCACTTCCTGCATCACTGAGCGTCGGAATAACAAAAGAATAATAAAGATAATGGAATCAAACAGAAACATAACCAGACTGTACATTTACTACGTACGATTATCTACAACAATCAACATCATTGTTGAAGCCAGAGTATTATTATTATTATTATTATTGTTATTATTGTTGTTGTTGTTGTTATTGTTATTATTATTGTTGTTGTTATTATTATTGTTGTTATTGTTATTATTATTGTTGTTATTATTGTTATTATTGTTGTTGTTATTATTATTGTTGTTGTTATTGTTATTATTATTGTTATTATTATGTAATTATGTAACGTTTTATATCGTTCCTCATTTCATTCCATGTAACAGCCCATCCACCGATTTCAGCGTAGAGCTGTAGAGTCTACAATAAAAGGCTAGACAATAAAAGGCTAACCGCACATTGAGGAACAAGTTCTGTGTGCATGGGGTCATAGGTGATTTAATTCATAAGTAGTACAGCACACACTTTATTTCTCTTGTCGCAAAGTCACGGTTACTCTCTCATACTGGAAACTTTAAACATTGTGTTCGTTCTTTCACTTTGCGTTCTTCTTTCTTTCACAACACACTGCTTCAGGTGACGGGAAAAAAACCACTGCTGATTGCCAAGTCTTCATTTGGATTTAGCCAGGGGACGTAGGAAGCAAAACACGCTATAAAAGTAATGTAGCCGTGTCAGACGGAGCCTGATAAACCAGCTGGGTTTCTCACATTGTTCTCAAGACAGCTGTGCAGGAAATATTGTTGACCTTCTGTTTTTATGTCACACACACACCGCAGCCAACCCGTTTCCATATCGGTTTCCATAACGCTGCTGTCGGTTTCCATGGTTTCCTGTCGTACTATCTGCAGTATCGACATGCTCCGACCCCTCCTGTGGTCTCTCTCCGTCGCTGTTTACACCAGTCTTCCAGTCTTCCATTTCCCTAACACATCTTTTATCTTTCTGGCTGTGCCTCTTTCTCTCTGACCGCCTCTCTGTCTCTGTTTGTCTGCCTGCCTGCCTACCTGTTTGCCTACCTGTTTGTCTGCCTGTCTGCCTACCTGTTTGTCTGTCTGTCTCTGTTTGTCTGCCTGTCTGCCTACCTGTTTGTCTGTCTGTCTGTTTGTCTGCCTGTCTGCCTACTTGTTTGTCTGTCTGTCTCTGTTTGCCTACCTGTTTGCCTACCTGTTTGTCTGTCTGTCTCTGTTAGTCTGTCTGTCTCTGTTTGCCTGCCTGCCTGCCTACCTGTTTGTCTGCCCGTCTGCCTACCTGTTTGTCTGTCTGTCTCTGTTTGTCTGCCTGCCTGCCTACCTGTTTGTCTGCCTGTCTGCCTACCTGTTTGTCTGCCCGCCTCCATGTCTCCCTGCCTGTTTGTTTCCCTGACTGTTTGTCTGCCTACCTGTTTGCCTGCCTGTCTCCCAGCCTGTCTCTCTGCCTCCCTGCCTGTCTGTCTGTCTGTCTGTGGGGGAGATAAAGCCACAGCATTTGCATGTTTCCTGCAGCCCTACATCACCATGCAGACACACAGAGCCTGTGAAACTAGATAAGCTCTTGTCAGTTACAGTACAAGATCTATGTACTGTACATAACCTGTACATAGGGCTGAGTAAGGGTTTCACAGCTCATATCAAACCGAGTTCATAACAGCATTTATGACACATTACACCGTCAATAAGGTGCTAAACTTTATGGCGTTGTGAAGTGTGATAAACAGTGGATTTATTGGGTATTGTATTCTAGGTACAGTAGGCTATTGTTATGTTCCTGTACGTATGGTTGAGTAAGGGTTTCATAGTTCATATCTAACCTGGTCCTTGTCTAGGCTAACACAACAAACAACATCAATGATACACTATCTACACTACTATAAATCGATACAGTGTTATTGATATCTTTATGGTTTTATGAAGAGTGATATTAGTGATACTAGTGGATTTAGTTGTTTTCCATTATGTTCCTACTGTACCCTGGGAGCAGGGGTAGTGGTGGCCTAGTGCATAGTGAGTTAGACTGGTGATCGGAAGGTCATGAGTTCAAGTCCCGCCTAGTGACACCACCACTAGTGTGCCCTTGACTTACCCTAACTTACCCCAGAGAGACTGCCCCTGTAATCACTAATTGTAAATCCCTTTGGCTACAAGTGTTTGCCAAACGGTTAAAATGTAAACCACAGGACTTTGATATGCATACAGGGAGCCTGGAGTACCAGCATCCTGTACTGGAGAGATGGAGAGATTCTTCCACCATGGTGTCTCTAAGCTGTTATCGTTTGACTCTGTGGGTAGAAGGGTGTGGCACCATGGCACCAGTCCCAGCGTGTCGGGTTCACCCAGGGACTTTTCCAGCCTTTTCCAGAAACACATCCAGGACAACAGGGCTCTCCCGGGACAGAAACACCAGCGGTTTCACCTCTCTCACCTTTCACTCCTCACAGCCGGTAGATGACTCAACAAAACAGCACACCAGCTAAGCTAGCCTATATCTATTATTAATGAACTATGTGGAATAAGATCTTAAAACTAGTTTTCCAAAGTCAAGACATTTTGTTCAACATTACCACAACTGCTTTAGCCTTTCAACAACTGCAGTAACCGCTCCTTGATAAACTATATGTCACTTTAGAGTTTCATTAAAAGAAGGAGCACGTTAGTAGTTTTCTTTTCTTACTATGCTCTTCTTGCTGTACTTTTTAATCATGTATGTAAAGCACTTTGAATTGCCCCTGTTGTATGAAATGTGCTATACAAAGAAATTTGTCTTGGATTAAGTCGGTTATTATTATTATTATAATGAGTCACGTTCAGAGAGCACCTGAGGGATGCAGTGAGAGTCTGTGGGATCTTCCTCTACTTCCTCTATTTCATCAGAATGTCATTTTTTTTTTTTATATAGCGCGCCATGACAGACACTGTCCTTATTTGCAAACATTCAAAGCCTGTCCTGCCTTTCCCAGGAGAACACCAACACAACTGGTCCTTAGATTCTCTACTCGAACAAGTCTGTATTCATGCATGTTGTGTGAGTCGTAAATACAATCTGATGTACACAAACATTACTTCTCAAAGCTGCATCTGCTCTGTTGTTAAAAACACAGGCGGATACACGTGGCCGTCTTGTTATCAAATTAAACACGACCGTCCACATTGTTACATTTAACAAGAAACAATTATTGTAGTTACATTGTAATAAGCCTGGTAACAGTATTGTTCTATTGTTATTCTCAAAGTTGCAACAGTGTTATTTTATTTTTTCTCACGGATGTGTTTTGGCATGATCATGGTTTTGGCAAACCTATTTCTGTGGGACACAAACGCCAATCGTCAACCCAATCATCCTTTCACTGCACGCCTCTGGATTCAATTAAAGAAAATTACACGGCTGCAGCCTTCGGGTTGTTTCCTTTCAACTCGTTCAACAACAAGTTGAAACAAAAGAAATAGCACATTTTAGGACCGTCACTTGGATTCATCCAGGCAGATCTGTCGCATCCTTTGTCCTGCTCTAACCTAACCCTAGGCCTATTAATAGCATGGTCATTATTAGTCTGTTTAGCGTTTGTTCTGGTGATGATGCTGCTTACCCCACATCCAGGTGACAAGTGTTCCCGCAGCTCGCCATCTCCGCCACCATCCTGGTGTTATACTATTGCTGGGAAGGTTTATTACAACGCCTTCTTTTCACCGCTGTGAGTCGTGACCGCCTCTCGTACCTGCCTCTTTAAAGCAGACACATGCTTATTCCTTAAAGAGGAAGTCAGTAATCATCGCCGATAAATAAAACCCAACAAAAATGCAACCCGCTACTTTCCTAAAAAAAAAGAAGATGGTGCAAACCCGAATGTAACGCTCCGCGCATCGCTTGGTTGAGTCTGGTGTTGTTGTGTTTCAGTCTGCACATGTTCTATCTAATGATCTATTCTATATAGATCAGTGGTTACATCCCAAAGTAAAGCATAGCTTATTATGTGAAGAAAATATCCTTTCTCCAAAAGCATGCAGGGGAAAAAAATATGTAAAGTAATAATAATAATAATAATAATGTTCCCTTGTCTAAGATGTAGTGGTAGTTCTCATGATGTTTTGATGCGCAGCCGCGGTGCGCAGGAACTGGGCGGGGTCATATTATCCCGCCTTTAACAGCGTTGTCCAATGATTGACGCACCTCGTTATGCCGCTACTTTTCCTCCAAACGTTGCAGCTCAAAGTGCTTTAACATATCCACACAGCATAATCATAGAACAATAGTAATAAATAAAACCCACAATAGCAATAAATAATATAACAAGAATAAATCATACAATCCAAGGGGCATAGAACACAATTCTAAAGATAAACAAAATAACTAAATAATATAAGAATTACTATAAGATGTAAACAAGTAAATACAAATACAAATATATACAATATATACAAATATATAGATTCA
>NC_137690.1:47026227-47031227 GCF_963989245.1 Nansenia antarctica | reverse complement strand
TGTTGTATTATGTGCTGCGATACTACCCTAGTGAGCAAAGTCCGAGATCCTTTTCGGGCCAGGGAGAGTGATCCATGAGAGAGTAGTCCAGAGGGGAGTCCAGGGGTCGAGCCAGGGAGGGAAATCCATATGAGAGTAGTCAGAGGGGGTCCATACAGAAAGTTATGTCCAAGCGTTGGATCTCCGTCTGTAGCAGGGTTAAGTAGGCGGCTGTCCAGGTGGTGATTGGGACAGCTGGGCTGAAACGTAATAGCCCACACCTGCTGCAAACAGAGCCAGAGATCCGGCCCACTCAATCCGGCCGGGAGGGGGCGCCAGAACGAGGCTCACGGGGGCGTGTCGGATTAGGAGGCACAACAGTACCCCCTTCCTCAGGGGAGGCACCGGACGACGGACCCAGGGCCCCGGGGTTGGCTCGGTAGAAATCCTCCAATAAGGACGGGTCGGCGAGATAGGACGCAGGCACCCAAGTCCGGTCCTCGGGCCCGTAGCCAACCCAGTCCACTAGGTATTGAAACCCGCGACCCCGGCGGCGGACCTCCAGTAGTTTGTTTACCGTCCATACCGGGTCCCCATCATCCAGGACACGGGGCGGCGGCGGAGCCGGGCTGGGGGAAGACAAAGGGCTGGCGGCCACAGGTTTAAGCTGGGAGACATGGAACACCGGGTGTATTTTGAGGGAGGGAGGAAGGGTCAAACGTACCGCCGTGGGGTTGACGATACGGTCCACGGGATAGGGACCAACGTACCGGGGGTTGAGTTTCCGGGTGGAGGTTTGGGAGGTCTGGAGGGGCAGGTCCCGGGCCAACAGCCAAACCCTCTGACCTGGCTGGTAGTCAGGGGCCGGCACCCTCCGCCGGTTCGCGCTCCGCCGGGCGCGCTCGGTGGCGCGGAGCAACGCCGCCCTGGCGGTCCTCCACACGTTGCGACACCGGCGGAGATGGGCCCTGGTGGTTGGGACCGCCACCTCCAGCTCCTGTTGGGGAAACAGAGGGGGTTGGTAACCCAGGGAACATTCGAATGGGGACATACCAGTGGCGGCGCTCTCCATAGTGTTGAGGGAGTACTCCACCCACGGCAGGTATTTCGCCCAGGAGGAGGGATTGTGGGCGGAGACACATCGGAGAGCGGCTTCCAGAGCCTGGTTGGCCCGCTCGGCCTGCCCATTGGACTGAGGGTGGTACCCGGAGGTGAGACTGGTGGTGGCCCCAATGCCTCTGCAGAAGGCCCGCCAGACCTTGGAGACGAACTGGGGGCCCCGGTCAGAAACCACATCCGAGGGGATCCCGTGGAGGCGTACGACGTGGAGAGTTAGGAGGTCCGCCGTCTCGGCCGCTGTGGGCAGTTTCGGGAGGGGAACGAAGTGGACCGCCTTGGAGAACCGGTCCACGATGGTGAGAATGGTGTCGCACCCCTGGGAGACAGGGAGCCCAGTAACAAAGTCCACGGCGATGTGCGACCACGGTCGGCTGGGCACCGGGAGAGGCTGCAGGAGACCCGCAGGAGGCCGATGGGAGGCCTTACTACGGGCGCACACCGTACAGGCGGCCACAAACTCCCTGGTGTCCCCCCTGAGATTGGGCCACCAGAACCTCCTCCCGATGAATGCCGCCGTCCGCCGCTCGCCGGGGTGGCAAGCGAAGCAGCTGGAGTGGCCCCACTCCAACACCCTGGCTCGGACAGCTGTAGGCACAAACAAACGGTTAGGGGGTCCGGTCCTAGGGTCTGGTTCGGCCCGCTGAGCCTGTCTCACCAAAGCCTCGACGGGCCAGGTTACGAACCCCACCACCCGGGACGGGGACAGGATGGTATCTCCCCCCTCAGCGACACCCGAATCCGCCTTGGGGAACTGGCGGGAGAGAGCATCAGCTTTGACGTTCTTGGAGCCGGGACGGTAGGTAAGGGTGAAGTCGAAACGACTAAAAAAAAGAGCCCAGCGGGCTTGTCGAGAGTTGAGCCTCTTGGCGGACCCAAGGTAAGTGAGGTTCCTATGGTCAGACCACACCAGGAACGGTAGTTTGGCTCCCTCCAGCCAGTGTCTCCACTCCCTCAGGGCCTCGTGAACCGCCAGCAGCTCCTTGTTGCCCACGTCGTAATTTTGGGCCGCGGGTTCGTAGCGCCGAGAGAAGTAGGCGCAAGGGTGTATCTTCTGGTCCTCCCCCGACCGTTGAGAGAGGACCCCCCCGATCCCCGTGTCCGAAGCATCTACCTCTACGATGAACTGTCTCTCGGGGTCGGGGTGGATCAGCACTGGCGCGGAGGAGAACAGGTGTTTTAGTGTGCCGAAAGCGGTCTCAGCAGCGGCGGTCCAGCAGAAGGGCCGTGAGGTGGAGGTAAGCGCAGTGAGCGGCGCTGCGACCTGGCTGAACCCTTTAATGAACCGCCTCACAAATCCCGCGAACCCCAGGAAGCGTCTAAGTTGGGACCGGTCCGTGGGCTGAGGCCACTCCACGACGGCCTTGACCTTGGCAGGGTCCGCCCGCATCTGTCCGTCCTCCACCACATTACCCAGGTAGGTGACCGAGCTGGTGTGGAAAACGCACTTCTCCCCCTTAACGAATAAGCGGTTCTCCAGGAGCCTCTGCAGGACTAGCCGGACGTGCTGGTGGTGCTCCTCCACGGACCGAGAAAAAATAAGAATGTCGTCAAGGTACACAACAACAAAAATGTTTAACATGTCCCGAAGGACATCGTTGACCAGGGCCTGGAAAATAGCAGGGGCATTAGATAGACCAAAAGGCATGACGCGGTATTCAAAATGGCCGAGGTGAGTGTTAAACCCGGTCTTCCACTCGTCCCCCTCCCTGATGCGGACTAGATGGTAGGCGTTACGTAGGTCCAGCTTGGTGAATACCTTGGCATGGGTGAGGGGTTCGAAGGTGGAGCTAATGAGGGGAAGGGGATAACGGTTCTTTACAGAAATGTCATTCAGAGCCCGAAAATCAATGCAAGGTCTGAGCCCACCGTCCTTCTTGGATACGAAGAAGAATCCAGCCGCGAGGGGAGAGGAGGAGGGCTGGATGATACCAGAGTTGATGGACTCCGTAATGTAGTTACGCATCGCCTCCTTTTCAGGGAGTGAGAGGCTGTAAAGTCTACCTTTAGGAAGGGTGGCACCAGGCAGGAGGTCTATAGGACAGTCATACGGGCGATGGGGTGGAAGGGAGAGTGCCTCGTCCTTGCTGAACACCTGGGCTAGGTCGTGGTAGATGTGAGGAACCCCGGTGAGGTCAGGCGGAGTGATCTTAGACTTGGGGTCGCTAGAGGGAGACAGGGCGGAGCGAAGGCAGGAGGCGTAACACGTACCTCTCCAGCCTAGGATCTGGCCCGAAGCCCAGGAGATGTGAGGTTCATGTCTCTCGAGCCAGGGTCTACCCAGCACCAGGGGAGACGTGGGGGTCTGAAGGACAAAGAACCGGATCTCCTCGGTATGATTCCCGGAGATCGTAAGAGATATAAGCCCAGTGGTGTGGGTGATAGTTCCTAGGGAACGGCCATCAATGGCCCTAGGCATGATGGGGCGGTCTAGAAGGACTAGGGGGATGCCCGCCTGGTGGACTAAGTTTTCATCGATTAGACAACCATCAGCCCCGGAGTCGATGAGGGCGCTGACAGACAGGGTGTCCTTCCCCCAGGTGAGAGTGGCAGGGAATAGGCGACTGGGGGTGACCTGGGGCTGAGAGAGAGAGGTGTTGCTCACCAGTATGCCCCCTACTGGTGAGCTGGGTCTTTTGGCCGGACAGGACACGCCCGGATGATGTGCCCCTCCTTGCCGCAGTACAGGCACTGCTTGTTGAGAAGCCTCCGTTCTCGCTCCTCTCGCGAGAGCCGAGAGCGGCCGATCTCCATGGGCTCCCCAGCCCCGGAAGTAGCCACGAGAGGAGGCAGCATGGGCAGAGAAGGGGGCGGGGTCGTTCCGGCGCGATAGGTAGTGGGGCGCGTGACAGCTCGCTGGACGCGGTCGGTGCGTCGTACCTGGAGGCGTGCATCCATCCTAAGGGCCAGGGTAATCAGCTCATTAAGGGTGCCGGGATCGTCGCGCACCAACAGGTCCTTGATGGAATCATGTAACCCCTTGTGGAAAAGGCTGAGGAGGGCTCCGTCATTCCAGCCTGTCTCCGTGGCTAGAGTACGGAACTCGACCATGTACTCGGCTACAGAGCGGGAACCCTGGGAGATGGCTAACAAGCGGCCGGTTACATCCTGCCCGTCCTGGGGGTGGTCGAACACGAACCGGAACTCCGCTTTAAACAGGGGGTAATCGGTGGAGTATCTTGAACTGCTCCCGACAGCGGCTATGGCCCATTTGAGCGCTTTGTCAGCGAGTAGATATGATAAACGCTACCTTGGCCCCGTCGGAGGAGTACTTGGAAGGCTGGTGCGTAAATACTAATTCGCACTGGGTCAGAAAACCCCGACAACAATCAAAGTCACCATGGAATGGAGCGGGGCTGACTAACCTGGGTTCCCAGTGAGCGACAGGAGGATAGAGCGAAACGGGGTTCACAGGATCGACCGGGGGATTAGTCATCTGCCCAGATATGGAACTCGTGTCAGGGGGTGGTCTGCTGCCAGCGGCGATGAGGTCCAGAGAACGCTGGATGGAGGCGAGAGACCCGGACAGGGCGTCCATCTTCGTCTCGAGACTATTTACAGCCCCGACGGTGGCACGGGTGGTATTCTCCAGTACGGCTATCTGGCCTTGGACCGTGGGGAAGGCCTTCTGGAGCTCGGCCTGCAGACTGGTAAGTTGCGTAGCATGGCTATTTACCTCCCTGCGTAAATCTACGACTAATGGGAGAACCCCAATACCCGGGGAACCACCCTTGTTCTCTGGAGTTCCACCTTGGCTCATAATGGCTTGGACATACTGTTATGCACACCTTGAAACTGGAAAAGCCAAATGTGGTGGAACCCCAGAGAAACAGAGACAGAGGCCAGGAGAATATATAATGATTTATTATGGATGATATAAACAAAGAAATAGGCCCTACACTAAC
>NC_137690.1:47003727-47021227 GCF_963989245.1 Nansenia antarctica | reverse complement strand
GGAAGACCTCGTTCTCTGACCCTAGATCAGCTCCATCAGGGTGACTCCCCCCCCCCCCCCCCCCCCCCCTTTGTGTAGTCGTCGTAGTAGTAGTAGTAGTAGTAGAGTGGAAACACACAGACACACACACACAGAGATCCATCAGTGTTAGCCGTTAGCATAGCGGACAGCTAGCAGACAAAGCTGCCCTTTGTGTTCCGTAATTAGCACAGACGTGATAAGCGTGACATCGAACGCGGAGCCGGTCGGCGGGGGCCCGATCCGTCAGCGCCCAACGCGCCCACGGAATACCAACGTCGTCCATTAATCATAACGCTCGCGACGGTTAATGGCCGCCTATAAGGGGTGAATTATTAAGCAAGACACACAGAGGCCCTTGTGTCAAATGAACGGGGCTCGTACATTTATTGGAGCGGTAATTCATTCGCTTCAGCGTAATTGCTGCAGTCTTTTAGTTTAGTTTCGGTGAACAGTTAACACTTCTTTTATACAGAGATATACAGACATTATTACTGAACGGGCCTACCGGGCCCAGGCCCAGGGCCCCCAGAGATCAGGGGGCCCTTTGCATTTCTTATCGCAGGGATGCCGGTAGAAAATGTC
This sequence comes from Nansenia antarctica, assembly GCF_963989245.1. NCBI lineage: Eukaryota > Metazoa > Chordata > Actinopteri > Argentiniformes > Microstomatidae > Nansenia > Nansenia antarctica. Next base: position 47,020,624 of record NC_137690.1, on the reverse strand, counting down.
CTACTGTAACTGGGACAAATGAGATTCCTTATATGAACGTAAAAAAACTATTTTGAATATACTTTTGAATATACTATTTTGAACAATTTTATAGGGGCCCACTATTATGTTTGTGTTATGCTAATAAATGTAGATCCACACAGGTATACAAACTGAGCTCCGTTTACTGTCAAGTGCCATTCATTCTCACAACACACACACACAGGTCGTAAAGCTCTAACGGACGTACAGAACGTGACGTCGTAAAGTGCAGACATGATAGCCATCGCAGAAAGAGACGCAAGACTTTTGCTGACGAGAATGGAGAGCAGGATATTGAGCTTGATGGAAGACGCAAGTTTCAGATAGAGACCTTCAATGTTGCCATCGACACGCTTATTCAGAGCCTCGGACACCGTCTGGAGGCCTACGGACACCTGTGCAGTTTGTTCAATGTGCTTTTCTATGTCAAATCCAATGAGTCCAATGCCTCACTCATTGGAAAGGCAAAAGTTCTGGCATCTGCATACCCATCTGACCTAGATGACAGTTTAGCCGATTAACTAATTCAGCTCAGATCTTTTATTAAGGCTGAAGATGATAAAAGCCCACAAGGACTACTCCGCGTAATTATCGATTGTGGCCTGCAATCTATGTTTCCAAATGTCTATGTTGCGCTGCGGCTATTTTTTACTCTGCCTGTAACCAATTGCGATGGGGAGCGGTCATTCTCTGTGCTGTCCAGGATTAAAAACGAATTGCGGACTAAAATGACGCAACACCGTCTCAAGGCTCTTTCTCTCATGGCAATTGAGAGCGAACTGACCAAATCACTGGACTTTAATGATATCGTGGATGATTTTGCACGAAGCAGAGCCAGGAAAAAATGCATTGCATAAGGTAAGACTATTTTATGATTAATTTAGTCTTATAAAGCCATCCTGTGGTTGCTATATATGACACCATAGTGTTGCCAATTGTTTTTGTTTGAAAGCTGTGTATTTTGTTAATGTACTGTTGTTGGCTTCAATTGAGTGTGGCATGCCTGTGTTGTAAATCCTGTGTCGTTGAAATACATGTGATTTCTTTCTAGTTATTGTGCTGTTGGCTTTGAGTGTTCCTCCGCTGTAAAACCTGTTGAGATGCAGGTGAACGTAGGCTATGTCTTATAGGCTGTTGGCATTGTGTTTACTTGCGCTCTAAAATAAATAAATGTGTTTGCGCTGGGGAGGGGGGGGGGCTTTCTACACGTCCAGGCCCAGGGGCCCATTTTTTCATGATCCGTCTATGCGTGGACCGGTGTGTTTTATACTTCAACTGGTTTTAATAGTGGGGAGGGGGGGGGGGGGCGGTTATGTTAACTGCAACGTTAACACCACCATGCACCTCTCTCTCTCTCTCTGTCTCTCTTTCTCTCTGTCTCTCTTTCTCTCTGTCTCTCTGTCTCTCTGTCTCTCTTTTTCTCTGTCCCTCTGTCTCTCTTTCTCTCTCTCTCTGTCTCTCTTTCTCTCTTTCTCTCTGTCTCTCTTTCTCTATGTCTCTCTGTGTCTCTCTCTCTCTGTCTCTCTTTCTCTCTGTCTCTCTCTCTGTGTCTCTTTCTCTCAGTCTCACTCTCTGTCTCTCTGTCTCTCTCTCTGTCTCTCTGTCTCTCTCTCTGTCTCTCTTTCTCTCTGTCTCTCTCTGTCTCTCTTTCTCTCTGTCTGTCTCTCTCTTGTCTCTCTTTCCATTAGTGCAGGACGATCCCACATTCACTCAGTTTTAGAGGAAGTCTTCCATCTGTCATGAACAGATGCAGGCAGAGTACGCTTTCTTGGTTTCCCCCCAAAAACGATGATGGTTTGCAGTTAGCCTGATGTGTTTCTGAGAGCCCTCTTGAGGGAGGCGGAAGAGAGAGGGAGAGAGAGAGAGAGAAGGGGGGTGGGGGGGGTGAGGGAGAGAGAGGGAGACACAGAGAGAGAGAGTGAGAGGGAGGGAGAGAGAGAGAAAGAGGGAGCGAGAGAGGTAGGGAGGTGGGTGAGGGAGGGGGAGGGAGGGAGGGAGGGGGGGGGGGGGGTGAGGGCTCGCCCAGGACCGGCACTTAGTGGTGGGTTTCAGGGAAAGATGCTGAGACTGAAGCGGGAAGATGGAGAGAAAAGAGGAGGAGAAGAAAAGAGGAGGAGAGGAGAGAGAGAGATGAAAAGATGAAAAGGAACTTGATTACATTGCTGGAAGACACTGAGGGTTAATGAGAAATGTCTTACCATACATGTATCATAATAAGTGGTTTATGACAGTAACATGTTTCAATGATTGAATATCTATGAATTATATTTATGACAGAAGGTAAACAAAAGATCCAGGGATATTATCTGTATTGATCTTGTATTGATCATGAAGGTACTGTGCAACAACTGATAATATAATATCTGGAAAATGTAATAATTTGTTGGATAATGTAATACACTTGTTAAACTGAAAATGTAATCCTTTACTAGATTATCTGGCTGTTATTACGTTAATCACCTTTTTGCATGAATCATGTAATAACTTTTAAAAACGTGCTCACACATATATGCACACACACAAACACACACACGCACACTTACTCACACTTGCCACAAAAAACAGCAGGTAAGATCTGAAATTGAGTCAATTAAACCAAATATTTCAGTATCAAGAATGAGTACAATGACGCTGTATTTTCTATCAACAGACGCCTGTCCGACCTCAGGTGTGACGTGTTGGTACTCTGTGTGTTGGTACTCTGTGTGGGTACTCTGTGTGTTGGTACTCTGTGTTGGTACTCTGTGTGTTGGTACGTGTTGGTACTCTGTGTGTTGGTACGTGTTGGTACTCTGTGTGTTGGTACGTGTTGGTACTCTGTGTGTTGGTACTCTGTGTTGGTACTCTGTGTGTTGGTACGTGTTGGTACTCTGTGTGTTGGTATGTGTTGGTACTCTGTGTGTTGGTACGTGTTGGTACTCTGTGTTGGTACTCTGTGTGTTGGTACGTGTTGGTACTCTGTGTGTTGGTACGTGTTGGTACTCTGTGTGTTGGTACTCTGTGTTGGTACTCTGTGTGTTGGTACGTGTTGGTACTCTGTGTGTTGGTATGTGTTGGTACTCTGTGTGTTGGTACGTGTTGGTACTCTGTGTGTTGGTACTCTGTGTTGGTACTCTGTGTGTTGGTACGTGTTGGTACTCTGTGTGTTGGTACTCTGTGTGTTGGTACTCTGTGTTGGTACTCTGTGATGGTACTCTGTGTGTTGGTACTCTGTGTTGGTACTCTGTGTGTTGGTACGTGTTGGTACTCTGTGTTGGTACTCTGTGTGTTGGTACTCTGTGTGTTGGTACTCTGTGTTGGTACTCTGTGATGGTACTCTGTGTGTTGGTACTCTGTGTTGGTACTCTGTGTGTTGGTACGTGTTGGTACTCTGTGTTGGTACTCTGTGTGTTGGTACGTGTTGGTACTCTGTGTTGGTACTCTGTGATGGTACTCTGTGTGTTGGTACTCTGTGTTGGTACTCTGTGTGTTGGTACGTGTTGGTACTCTGTGTGTTGGTACTCTGTGTTGGTACTCTGTGTGTTGGTACGTGTTGGTACTCTGTGTGTTGGTACTCTGTGTGGGTTGGTAACAGGTGAAGCTGTTGTCTCGCCTGCACTCAGGTGAGTGGAGTAATAGACGCGCGCTCATGAATATGAACAGGTCAGGTGCCTTACTGTCTGTAGGTGTGCTGAAGAATTCTGACCCTTAAAATAGACGAATATTTCATACAAACCCCCCTAAGGACACCACCACCACTACTTTTTTGATCTTTTATTATCAAAAATGTAAAAAACAAAAACATCGATTCAAACCAACAACAAAAAACAAACAAACACAACAATTGCTCTACCAACTGAGCCACAGAGGAGCAGACTTGAAGCTTTAGGTGTCCCGGCACACTGCAGCATGGTCACACGTGGTGGTGTTGCCTATCTTTCTTATCTGTGTGTCTCTCTGCACACAAACTAGCCCTCGCCCTCCTTCACTTAACACAGTAAAAGCATTGAATGTCGTGAGTAGGTGGCGTACTCCTCCCTCTGGACTAAGGGACCCCAATGAGGTTCAGGTTAGAGGATGGAGGTTCAGAAGGGTAGAGGATGGAGGTTCAGAAGGGTAGAGGATGGAGGTTCAGAAGGGTAGAGGATGGAGGTTCAGAAGGATAGAGGATGGAGGTTCAGAAGGGTAGAGGATGGAGGTTCAGAAGGGTAGAGGATGGAGGTTCAGGAGGGTAGAGGATGGAGGTTCAGAAGGGTAGAGGATGGAGGTTCAGGAGGGTAGAGGATGGAGGTTCAGAAGGGTAGAGGATGGAGGTTCAGGAGGGTAGAGGATGGAGGTTCAGAAGGGTAGAGGATGGAGGTTCAGAAGGGTAGAGGATGGAGGTTCAGGTTAGAGGATGGAGGTTCACTGCCTTACAAAGGATGCGATTGGATGAGATGTTAACCCCCCCCCCCATGTATCGCAAGAGTGTTAATGCTGGTGTCCTGGGGGTTATTCCATCAACGTCGCTAAAGGAAAATCCAGGCTTATTTTTGATGACATACCAAAATAAGCCTGGATTTTCCTTTAGTGACGTTGATTGAATAGGCTACCCCCCTGATCAGATTCCCCATCTGGCCCTCGTACCGTCATGGCCGACCTAATCATCCCCTGGTTCCCCGTGGCTCATTCATGCCCTCCCCTCTCCTCTCCTCTCCTCTCCCCAGGTCCCCTCTCCTCTCCTCTCCTCTCCCCTCTCCTCTCCTCTCCTCTCCTCTCCTCTCCTCTCCTGTCCCCAGGTCTCCTCTCCTCTCCCCTCTGCTCTCCTCTCCTCTCCTCTCCTCTCCTCTCCCCTCTCCTCTCCTCTCCTCTCCTCTCCTCTCCTGTCCCCAGGTCTCCTCTCCTCTCCTCTCCTCTCCTCTCCTCTCCTCTCCTCCCATCTCCTCTCCTCTCCTCTCCTCTCCTCCAGGTCCATGTGCATGTGATACTTAAAATGACAAAACGTAGAGAAAAAAAAATGTATTTCATCATTCATCCAAAATCATAAAATGTTATGTTGAACGAATTTATGACATTATCCAGGTACGTTATTACATTGCCCTGTGTTATTACATTATCCTGTGTTATTACATTATGGGTTGTTACATGCCGTTTCTACGGACCTGCACAGGACAGTGTCTAATCATAACCTATGACAGCACTGCTATTGATTGTGTATTTGTTTATCTTGTTAAATCAGTGTGCCCCTGGTATCGCATGTCCCTAATAGAGGCAGATTACGGGCAGAAATATGATGCTGCATAAATTAGCCTGCATGTTGCTGCCCTCCTTCCACTGAATTACACGTCATAATGCTCCCGTAATTGAATCTGCCGCATTGTGCATTAGCCTGTGTTTAGGGAGACGAAGGAACACAGACTGGCAGCTATTAGAGCCTCAGACAAGAGGAGAAAAGCAGCAAGAAGAGGATTGCGAAAAACATGACAAAACATTTATTTATTTATTTAGTAGATTATACAAACATGGAGAGAGATAGAAGAGAATAATTAACTAACTGACCCTGTCGATCCTCCCCCTCAGTCCCCACCCCCTCACCGCGCCCTCAGTCCCCCATCTCAACAGAACTCCCCCCCCAGTCACACCCCACCCCACCCCACCGCGCCCCCCTCAGTCCCCCACCTCAACAGAACTCCCCTCCAGTCACACCCCACCCCACCGCGCCCCCCTCAGTCCCCCACCTCAACAGAACCTCCCCCCCAGTCACACCCCACCCCACCCCACCGCGCCCCCTCAGTCCCCCATCTCAACACTCACACCTCAAAAACCTGAAATAGACAAGACAAAAAAACAACAACGGACAAACAATAACCAATCAAAACAGACAAACAAAAATCTGTTTGAAGTTCCAAACAACAACCCCCTCCTCCCTAATAATAATATCAACCCCCCAAAATGGACTTGCAGTGTCGGACATTAGCTGGTGTGTTTCTGCACGGTTACAAGATTCGAAGAGGCAGTCACCGGAGACAGAATGGCGAAAATCGATGAGTCCACTCCTGGCCATAACTACATGTTTGTTTACAAACCCTGTATCAGGTTGGACACTCCGTTTTAGAAAGCACTTTCGCTGTACCAAAACAGCATTCGTAAAATGAAATATTTCTTTCAAGGGATCCTTGATGGTTACCGATTCAACATAGCCATTTACAACCATTATGAAGTTTTTAGAAAGCTTGATTGTTATTTGGATATTTAAATATTAAGCCTGTTATTAAGCTGTTTTATCATAATTATCATGTTTTATATCACTATTTATATCGTTTTATATTACTATATAGCACTTCTGGTTAGATGCTGAACTGCATTTCGTTGTCTGGTACTTCTCTGCAATTACATTAAAGTTGAATCTAATCTATCTAATCTAATTTAGGCCTGAAACTAGAATCCATTGGATTTCCATTGGAATCACTCTTTTCATATGGAAAAACACTGGGACACTTCCATAGCAACCTGGTCAAAGTAGCCTGAAGTCACACATTAGCCACACATGTTTCTAAAAGCCTTTTTGGAACTGTAACAGGATTTCCATTCCCATATGAATTGTGTGCTTGATATATGTAGGTGGGATCATCGCCATTCAACTTCATCACACTTAAAAGTTACTTCAACATCAACCATGTTAGCTGGCTAGCAACGCTACCTGTCTATCATAATGGCTGTTAGCATGTTAGGTCATTATTCTCGGCATCCGTGGCGTCGCGGTTTTTCTCGACAGTGCACGATGATTTAGTACAAATATGTTCTTAGCAACACCCAAAACAACATATCAGGGTAATGATGAAACAAGATTAGTGTCAGGTTTAATAATAAAACGTTGAGGAGGAGTTTTGGCTGGGTGTCAAGGCATGACGCCATATGAGCCTTTCCCCAAAGTCCCCAAAGGGGCGTGGCCTTATCGATTCTCATGTGTGACGTACAGGCTTTTATACCTAAGCAACCAGGGAAATCACACAGGTTTATTTCGTCAATTACTGAATCCTCTAACAGATTTATAATACGCATTCACGCAGACTATGGGACACAGACCCACTCAAGCTACTGTAAATGAATGCATTTGTCGAAAGGCAAAATAGAGGTAATTTAGAGGCTGATTATTTGAACGGTCGCTCACCAGGGTCCTCTCTGTGATCCTGCAATGTGAATTGAGTCACTTTTAATGGGGGGGGGGGGCTTCGACAGAGACATTCATTTTTAATGAGGCGGGGGATCTGTCGGCGCCTCCTTCGCGCAAGTAGGGTCACCTGTGGTTAGAGACCATAACGATTAAATGACTAAGAAATTGTCTCTTCCAGTGGTGCATACAAAGCTTTACTTCTACCACACAGTCAATCAATCAAAATCAACTCGTCATAAGGGGGGGGGGGGGGGGGATTCAAAGTTTGTCATTGCACAACGTAGTAGCCTAGCCTACAACGAAATGCATTTAAGCTCTAGAGGGGGCATCTAGGCAAGGGGTCACAGCCATTATAGGCGACCATATATTTTTATAGACGAATTCAGCATAAAACACATACGTCCTCCTCCTCCACATCATGTGTATCTTCGTGCATTGTCAATCACCACTGATATAATCAGAGGAGTCGGGATGAGCCGGTGAGCGCGAGAGCACGTCTGACCGGTCAGCTGCGCGAACAGAGGGGGGCTTATCCCGCGCGCACTTTGCTCTACTCCTCTCTCTCCTCACTTTCACGGAACCGGAGGAACAAGCGGAGAAGGGTTATTTCATTCCTGCAGTGCTCATGAGAGCGGACGGGGGGGGGGGGGGGGAGAGGATTAACGGACTGCTGCGGCAGAGACACGGGGGACCTTTAGTCTCTCCATAAAAGACACAACACGCGCGCCCGCGGACGCACGCACGCACGCGCGCAGGTATATCCATCCATCCATCCACCTGATTCCCGGTTCCCGGGAATCCAAACAACACGATGCCATGCATGCAAACGACGACATGCAGCATCACATCGGTCACCTTTCTGTCTGCCGCGGTCCTGATCTCCGCCTGCCAGGCGCTGCGGGGCTGCGGGGAGCTCCAATGCGCCGAGGGACAGCAGTGTTGCGCGCCGCCTTCCGCGACCGGCAACGACAGCAACGCCGCCAGCTCAGCGGTGGTGCGCTGCTGCAAGCTTCCCATCCACGTCTTCTTCGACAACGTGGGCTGGGTGACGCGCAAACTCTCGGGCATCTTGATCCTGCTGCTGCTGTTCGCCATGGGCTACTTCATCCAGCGCATCATCTGCCCGCGGCCCCGCCGAAACCCCCAGCACCAGCACGACCACCGGCCGGAGGAGCCCTCCTCCTCCTCCGCCTCCGCCTCCCTGTTCCACGGCCACCACCACCACACCACCTCCGCCTCCCAGGACTCCCTGCTCGACCGGTACCCGGAATACAGCCTCGGGGATTTCACCTCGCCGGTGATGCTGCAACTGCCGGCGTACGACGAGGTGAAGGACCTGCCGACCTATGAGGAGATCATGCAGGAGGTGACCAGAGACCGGTCGGATGAGAACTTGCTGAGCGGTCAAGGAAGAGGGACGATGGTGGGGGTCGTGGTGGAGGAGCGGAGACGGGACGCCTCAGAGGACTCGGGACACGCCACGCGGGGATGCCGCAACTCTGTTTGAGTTTGCGTTCTAAACTATGAACAAGGCCGTTATAAACACTGTGAACAAGGCCGTTATAAGCATATTCTAATTTGAATATCAACAAAAAAGAGGAATCTTTTTCAGGCTGTGTGTCATAACTGAAGTGCGATTATAAAAAATGGCTTAAAATGAATGTTTCAGCACACCAGATTGTTGTGGTGTGTGTTTTATATAAGATGAGGGGGACCATGATTCCCCCTTTTATATGCAAATTGAGCACTTTGCGTGAGAGAGAGAGAGGGGGGATAATAAACTAGACATGACTAGTCTGTCTACTGCTGAAAATTGGCACCGTTTGGTGCATTGACATGCAGGCGGCAGCTCATTTGGCAGCGAAACAATCGCGTTAACTTTTGCTTCAGCGCCTCGATATTCACCGAGGGACCGGGGGACGGGTTCCCTTCTCTCCCGTTGATGTCCTCTTTTCTCATTCCAACATGATCCTGATGAGAACGGGTTTTCATTGTCAGCAGGGCTTGAATGCGCCCTATTCACTGTCATTATAGAGATGTGCATCCTGTTGTAGTGGAATAGACTGTTGCTAGAGAGTGAGTGTGTGTGTGTGTGTGTGTGTGTGTGTGTGTGTGTGTGTGTGTGTCAGTGATGGAGGCAGGCAGATAGACAGACAGATAGAGAGACAGACAGACAGGCAGACAGAGAGGCAGACAGACAGAGAGGCAGACAGACAGACAGGCAGACAGGCAGGGATGGAGGCAGGCAGATAGAGAGGCAGACAGACAGGCAGGAGGCAGACAGACAGAGAGAGAGGCAGGCAGACAGACAGACAGGCAGGCTGACAGAGAGGCAGGGAGGCAGACAGACAGAGAGACAGATAGGGAGGCAGAGAGACAGACAGAAAGACAGACAGACAATGAAATCAGTGAACAGAGAAAACCTGCGAGCCTGTTTATGGATTGGGCCATCGACCTGCCGTGCTTATCTGACCGTGTCTCTGTCACTGCCAGACTAGCAGGCATGCAGGGACATTTCCATCGCTAATGGCCTCTCCCAAATCATCCTCTAAAACCCGGCACGCGTCTCATAGATCTGAATAATGATAATATAATAATATATGCCATTTAGCTAACGCTTTTATCCAAAGCGACTTACATTACAGTGAGTGCATCGTACATTTTTCAGTATGGTCCCGACAGGAATCGAACCCACAACCTAAGCGTTCTTAGCGCCACGTTCCACCCACTGAGCCACTCAAGGACCGGTAGACATAGGGTGCGTTCGTAAATACGCTCTGGAAATCTGATCAGCACACTCACTGGAATGCCTCTTGTCCAGTCCAATCAAATCAAATTTTCAAAAATCTGACTTTTTGGTCGCAGAGCGAATTTCTTACGAACGCACCCATAGATTGGGGAGAGATTGGGTGGATATTTTAGCAGCATCATGGGAGTTGTAGTTCTCACCTATAGACCTCTCATCTGCACCTCTTCCCCATCCAGTGCCTCTCAGACCTCCTGTACGGCTGAGTGCCCTCAGGGGTGTGTTTGTCTGGAATCAGGAATATGAATAAGTAAAGGCTCACAAACCAGCCACATCCTGTCCACAAAGACGTATTGGGGGGTAGATAGTGCAGTGTCATCGGTCTCCCGTGTGGGAGAGAGGAGCAGACGAGTCCATTAGAAAGCAGAGAGAGACACTCTGAAACAGCCACAAAGCAAACAAACACATTCTAGGACCCCCTCGAAAACGAGATAGCATATCTCAAGGGGCTATTCCTAATAAAGCAATTTCCTACATACATGAGCACATCCGCTGAGAGGGGCTTGCATGGGAACTGTGTGACTGGGCAGAGGAGATATACACTCACCCAACTCTCATATTAGGAACACCAAAAGTCGTCTCAAACTGGTCTCAAGAACATGACCATGAGTTCAGTGTTCTTCAGTGTCCTTTCCCAGTCACCGGATTTGAATCCAATTAGAACACCTTTGGGATGTGGTAGAACGGGAGATTCACAGCAGGAAAGTGCACCTGAAATATCTGCAGGAATTGTGTGATGCAGTCATGTCATCATGGACCAGAGACCTCAAAGGAATGTTTCCAACATCTTGTGGAATCGTGGAATCAATGCTACGAAGAATTTAGGCTGTTATGAGAGCACAGGGAGGCCCTACCCAGTATTAGTATAGTGTTCCTAATAAAGGGGGGCCCTACCCAGTAGTAGTATAGTGTTCCTGTGTGTGTGTGTGTAAAGGGAGGCCCTACCCAGTAGTAGTATAGTGTTCCTAATAAAGGGAGGCCCTACCCAGTAGTAGTATAGTGTTCCTAATAAAGGGAGGCCCTACCCAGTAGTAGTATAGTGTTCCGAATAAAGGGAGGCCCTACCCAGTAGTAGTATAGTGTTCCTAATACTGTACTGATATTTAATCAGCTGCCCCCCCCCCCCCCACCATAACACACTTTGACTCAATAAAGTCTGATGCAGGTTGAAAGTAATGGACCTCCCAAAGTTTCCCAGTCACTTGAGCTAACTGGTTTAGCTTGAGCTAACTGGCTTATCTGAAGTGTACACTAATAAGCCTTCGGCGGAAACTGTAGAGACTCCGGTTATGGAATCCACTGCAGTTCCTCCTCCTCTCATTCAACCATGTAGATCTCATGTAGATCTCTTTACTCCACTGGTAGGCCTAGGGGCCTGGAGGTTGTCTTGCTAAAGCATCACCTGACCTGACTCAAGAGAAACCTCTGTGTTGATTGGACGCCGTTGCCTGCCGCGGTCGGGGTTGTTGTTGTTGTTGTCGAGCGTTCCCGACGGCGTTGTCTTCAGAGTCATGTGGCGGCGGGCCGGTGGGAATTACACTGCACAGGAGGGGGTGGAGGGAGTGATAGGGAGACAGGAGGGGGTGGAGGGAGTGATACAGAGACAGGAGGGGGTGGAGGGAGTGATACAGAGACAGGAGGGGGTGGAGGGAGTGATACAGAGACAGGAGGGGGTGGAGGGAGTGATACAGAGACAGGAGGGGGTGGAGGGAGTGATACAGAGACAGGAGGGGGTGGAGGGAGTGATACAGAGACAGGAGGGGGTGGAGGGAGTGATACAGAGACAGGAGGGGGTGGAGGGAGTGATACAGAGACAGGAGGGGGTGGAGGGAGTGATACAGAGACAGGAGGGGGTGGAGGGAGTGATAGAGAGACATGATGGAGGGAGTTATACAGAGACAGGATGGATGGGGTGGAGGGAGTGATACAGAGACAGGAGGGGGTGGAGGGAGTGACACTCACTCTCTCTCTGTCTGTGTCAGTCTCTCTATCTCTCCCTCACACTCTCTCCCTCCCTCTCTCTCATTTCTCTCTGTCTCTGTCAGTCTCTCTATCTCTCCCTCTCTCTGTCCCTCACACTCTCTGTCTCCCTCTCTTTCACTCACTCTCTCTCTCTCATGGGAAACATACATTTACGTTGCAAGTGTGAAGATAAAAACTAAAAAACTAAAAGAATGTAATGTACATACAATTAAAGATATCCTACAATAAAGAAATGATTCAACTTATTTACAGTCTTACGGTGGTTGTATTCCGTTGGATGTCCTTTTACTGTCACGACAGCTAAGAAATCCTGTTGCTGTGTTTGCACATTGTTTCACTTCAGTAACGAAAATAAAATAGTCTCTCTCTCCCTCCCTCCCTCTGTCTCACTCTCTCACTCCCTCTCTCTCCCTCCCCCTCACTCTCTCTCTCTCCCTCCCCCTCTCTCTCTCTCTCTCCCTCCACCTCTCTCTCTCTCTCTCTCTCTCTGCAGTAGTAACAGTCTCTCCAGGTCTGTCCAGGCTACCTCTCAGATTTCCACCATTAAAGTTTCATCAGATGAGTAAAACTGGGATTCTGAGCTGCCAATGCCTTGCAGGGGATCATTTTCACACACACACACACACACACACACTCACTCACTCACTCACACTCACACTCACACTCACACTCACACTCACACTCACACTCACACTCACGCACACACAGTGTAAAGTTCTTGAAGGGGCAATTCACTCTTAAAATTTAAATCTAATTGAACATGCATTTTATTTCCTGGTGATAACAGAAATAACTCAGGCTGAAAAACAGGACAGGCAGAGATCACCATGGTTACAGTACAGGCCTGGCAGAGCATCACCATGGTTACAGTAGAGGACAGGCAGAGATCACCATGGTGTAGTACAGGCCTGGCAGAGCATCACCATGGTTACAGTACAGGCCTGGCAGAGCATCACCATGGTTACAGTACAGGCCTGGCAGAGCGTCACCAGAGGAGATACCCAGCGTCTGGTAGGGTCCAGGGAGGCAGACAGACTTCAGACAATTATTGCTGTGGACCAGATCCTGAACATGAAAGCTTCATTTGAACTTTATATGAATCCGTCCCATTACGTTTTAGTTACCTAAAATAGGGGCACTATGTATAAAACATTTTTTTTACACCCGTAATAAAATCAGATCATCTCTACTGTAACCTCATAGTATTGAGTGAGTAACTTCATTGCTTGATTTCAAATCCAGACTTTTGGAGTATATCGCCAAAAGAAGAACAAATGTTTCACTGTCCCATGACTTAAGCAGGGTACTGGATACAGCCTCATAACGGCCTCAGAAAGGCTGAGTCCAACTGTCCTACCCCATCAGAATATGGGCTGTACAGCTTGACAAATGTTTGTTTCATTCGTTAAAACTCTCATTTCGATCGCACGGACGGTGCATCCAAAAGCTCCACATACGAATTTGAGAGCTGGTTCCATTTCTCCAGCCCCATCGCTCAGCTGTTAGCCAAAAAAAGTGCTTTGTCTTTGTTTGAATCACAGACAACTACCCTCGTTAATCAACGCATTAAGTTAATGAAGACTTCAGCATTGTCTCCAGTGTGCTTCTGTGTGCCTGGAGCTCTGGTGGAGAGAGAGAGGAGCAGACAAGAGGTTAACTCAGGGTTGTACATTGATTCTTCCCGAAAGGGACATCATAAATAAAGGATTGTGGATCATATTTCATTTGCAAGCATAAATCTAAAAGTAACATTCTGGCACACCTACACAAACTCTCTCACACACACACACACACACACTCTCTCTCTCTCTCTCTCTCTCTCTCTCTCTCTCTCTCTCACACACACACACAAACTCGCACACATATGCACACTATCTCTCTCTCTCTCTCTCTCTCTCTCACACACACACACACACACACACACAGACGAGTCACCTCTATGTGCATAGTAACTGGTACATTCTGTACAAACAAAGACTGTACGTACTGTAAAACAATCTTCTGTTGATGATGATGATGATGATGATGATGTCAGACAGCTGGGCTGAGCTCACCACAGAACAGATCACAGAGTTTATCGTTAAAATGGTGTGTCTGTGCATATCCTTTGGAGGGTTCTATGGGGAAGCATGTGTGTGTGTGTGAGAGAGAGTGTGCATGTGTGTGTGTGTGTGTGTAGCCTGTATCTGGTGGTAATGTGAAACCCGACTCCTGGCTCCTCAGAGACGACAAGAGTGTTTCCGGAATGACCACTGGTCATTACACATGTGTGTATGTGTGTGTGAGTGTGTGTGTGTGCATGTATGTGTGTGTATGTGTGTGTGTATGTGTGTGTACATGAATGTGTATGTGTATGTGTGTGTGAGTGTGTGTGTGTACCAGTCTCCTCAGAGACGACAGGAGTGTTTCCGGAATGACCACTGATCATTACACATGTGTGTGTGTGCATGTATGTGTGTGTATGTGTGTCTGTGTGTGTGTATGTGTATGTGTATGTGTGTGTATGTGTGTGTGTGTGTGTGTGTGTATGTGTGTGTGTGTGTGTGTGTGTGTATGTGTGTGTGTACGTGTGTGTGTGTGTGCGTGAGATGGGAGTGGACATACAGTAGTGAGGGTGTAATAGTTCAGTGATAGGCTGAGCCTTGGCCAGTGGGTGGAGCTACAGTCCACCATACATCATGACAGTTGGTTGATTTGCTGAATGAACTTTCTTTTTATTGAGAGTACGGTAGAAATAGAAACAGATATACAAAAACAATACTTTAAAACAAATTTCTCCCCAAAACACAAATAAAACCCATTTGTAACATTTTTCCACAAAATATATTAATTCCTTTATTTTTTGTAGAGAACGGAGTTAAGTTAAATCGTAAAAAATATCTAGGAATATCAGTCAGGGGTTAGGGTCAGGAGTTAGGGGGTTAAGGTCAAGGTCACGCCTAGGGCTCAGGGTCAGGGTTAGGGGTTAGGGTCAGGATCAGGGGTTAGGATCAGGATCAGGGGTTAGGGTCAGGAGGAGTTAGGGTCAGTAGTTAGGGTTAGTAGTTAGAGTCAGGGGTCAGGGGTTAGGGTCAGCTGTTAGGTTCAGAAGTTAGGGTCAGGGTTAGGGTCAGGAGGAGTTAGGGTCAGGGGTTAGGGGTCAGGGTTTAGGGTCAGGGGTTAAGATCAGGGGTCAGGGGTTAAGATCAGAGGTCAGGGGTCAGCTGCGGGAGGCCAGGCTGCCTCTGACTGATGTGGTGGCGGTGGCGGCCTTCTCCCTCTCCTTGGCCAGCTCCATCTCTATCTTAGCCTGGATCCTCTCCATGTCCACCTCCACCTGAGAGAGAGAAGAAGGGGGGGGAGAGAGAGAGGTAATGAGAGAGAGAAAGAGAGGAAAACAGAAAGAAAGAGGGAGAGAAAGAGAGGAAAAGAGAAAAATAGAGAGAGAGGAAGAGAGACTGTCTGGCAAATAAATGATGATTGATTGACAAAAAGCATTAAGCTACGTTACTTAAGTGTCCTGTACTAAGTGTCCTGTACTAAGTATCCTGTACTAAGTGTCCTGTACTAAGTATCCTGTACTAAGTATCCTGTACTAAGTATCCTGTACTAAGTATCCTGTACTAAGTGTCCTGTACTAAGTATCCTGTACTAAGTATCCTGTACTAAGTGTCCTGTACTAAGTGTCCTGTACTAAGTGTCCTGTACTAAGTATCCTGTACTAAGTATCCTGTACTAAGTGTCCTGTACTAAGTGTCCTATACTAAGTGTCCTGTACTAAGTATCCTGTACTAACTATCCTGTACTAAGTATCCTGTACTAAGTATCCTGTACTAAGTGTCCTGTACTAAGTATCCTGTACTAAGTATCCTGTACTAAGTGTCCTGTACTAAGTATCCTGTACTAAGTATCCTGTACTAAGTGTCCTGTACTAAGTGTCCTGTACTAAGTATCCTGTACTAAGTATCCTGTACTAAGTGTCCTGTACTAAGTGTCCTGTACTAAGTATCCTGTACTAAGTGTCCTGTACTAAGTGTCCTGTACTAAGTGTCCTGTACTAAGTATCCTGTACTAAGTATCCTGTACTAAGTGTCCTGTACTAAGTATCCTGTACTAAGTGTCCTGTACTAAGTGTCCTGTACTAAGTGTCCTGTACTAAGTATCCTGTACTAAGTATCCTGTACTAAGTGTCCTGTACTAAGTATCCTGTACTAAGTATCCTGTACTAAGTATCCTGTACTAAGTGTCCTGTACTAAGTGTCCTGTACTAAGTGTCTTGTGATCTACATTTACATTTCGGACATTTAGCAGACGACTTTATGCAAAGCGACTTACAACAAATACATTTGTCTCAGTAAGTGAATCATCCGAAGAAAGCTATTGGCCAGCTGCAATTAGTCCAGAAGAGCTCATATAACTCCTATTCTAGAGACTCTACATTGTCTTCCTGTTAAATTCAGAATAGATTTCAAGATCCTTCTGCTTGTTTATAAAGCTCTGCTATTCTTTCAGAATATCTGAAAGACCTTTTGCTAGCATATCAGCCCAATAGAGCGCTCAGGTCTTCTGATGCTGGTTTTCTCTGTGTACCACATAAGGATTTGCATTCTCATTTTATGCATCCAAATTGTGGAATGCACTGCCAGTTTACATTAGGGATGCAACCTCAGCAAATATGTTAAAGTTAAGAGAAAAAACCCATCTTTTTAATATAGCCTTGAAATGACTAAATAATTAAATTAAGATTATATAATGATTGGAGCACTTTGAGCTGCAACGTTTGCAGGAAAAGTGCTATACAAATAAAAAGTTATTATTATTATGATTATTATGATTATTATTACTATTATTATTATTATTATTATTATTATTATTATCTATCCATCAGTTATAGCAAGAAAGTAATCTATGCGTTCTATTATATATGTTGCACACTGTCTCTGTACCGATTAAACTAAACTAAAGGAAGAGATGGT
>NC_137690.1:46983727-46998727 GCF_963989245.1 Nansenia antarctica | reverse complement strand
AGACAGTGGTGCAGACAGAGAGACAGACAGACAGTCAGTTGTACAGAGAGACAGACAGACAGTTGTACAGACAGACAGACAGTTGTGCAGACAGAAAGACAGACAGACAGTTGTGCAGACAGACAGACAGTGGTGCAGAAAGACAGACAGACAGTTGTACAGACAGACAGACAGACAGTTGTACAGACAGGCAGACAGACAGACAGACAGGCAAACAGGCAGACAGACAGACAGTTGTACAGACAGACAGACAGACAGACAGTTGTACAGACAGGCAGACCGACAGACAGACGGACAGTTGTACAGACAGACTGACTGACAGACAGACACAGTTGTACAGACAGACAAACAGACAGACAGACAGTTGTACAGACAGACAGACAGTGGTGCAGACAGACAGACAGACAGTTGTACAGAGAGACAGACAGACAGACAGACAGACAGACAGTTGTGCAGACAGAAAGACAGACAGACAGTTGTGCAGACAGACAGACAGTGGTGCAGAAAGACAGACAGACAGTTGTACAGACAGGCCGACAGACAGACAGACAGGCAGACAGACAGACAGTTGTACAGACAGACAGACAGTTGTACAGACAGACAGACAGACAGTTGTACAGAGACAGACAGACAGACAGTCAGACAGACAGACAGTCAGACAGACAGTCAGACAGTCAGACAGACAGACAGACAGTCAGACAGACAGACAGACAGTCAGACAGACAGACAGGCAGGCAGTCAGACAGACAGTTGTACAGACAGACAGACAGAAGGTCAGACAGTCAGACAGACAGGCAGGCAGACAGTTGTACAGAGAGACAGACAGACAGTCAGACAGACAGGCAGACAGATAGGCAGACAGACATGCAGACAGACAATTGTACAGAGAGACAGACAGGCAGGCAGGCAGACAGACAGACAGACAGGCGAAAGGCAGACAGACAGGCAGACAGGCAGACAGACAGACAGTCAGACAGGCAGACAGACAGGCAGACAGACAGGCAGACAGTCAGGCAGACAGGCAGGCAGGCAGGCAGACAGACAGTCAGGCAGACAGGCAGGCAGGCAGGCAGACAGACAGTCAGGCAGACAGGCAGACAGACACTCAGACAGGCAGGCAGACAGACAGACAGACAGTCAGGCAGACAGACAGGCAGTCAGGCAAACAGACAGGCAGACAGACAGGCAGACAGGCAGAAAGACAGACAGACAGACAGACAGGCAGACAGACTGATAGACAGGCAGACACACAGACAGACAGACAGACCTTGGTGAAGCGGCAGAGTCTCAGGGCGTCGTCCCAGCGGGCGCCGGAGGCGTAGCGGTGCAGCAGGGCGGGGTAGGGCGACACGCTGCCGTACACCAGGGACCCGTCCCCCCGACGCACCGTCACCTGGGTGCCCACGAAGCTCAGGACCTGTGGGGCGCTGCTGAACTCACTGTGGAGGGGGGGGGGGGGAGGGGGGGTTAGAATACAGACAACACACATAGGTACACACACACGTGAGCAGACACACGTGAGCACAGACACACACACACTATCTCTCTCACACACACGCACACACATCTATTCACACACAGACACACACACGCACAGACACACGCACACACAGACACACGCACGCACACACACACACAGCAACCCATTATCCATCACAGACACATGCACTCAGAGACTCAGACACGCACGCACACACTCATCCACTTAACCTTCATTAACGAATGCATCGACGGCTTTTTAAACATGAAATATTTGTAAGTAGGGGTGGGACGATTAGAAAATGTCATGTCACGATTATCGTGGGCAAAATAATCGCGATCCACGATATTATCGTGAGAATTAAAAAAAAAAAAAAAAAATGCCAATAAAACACACTGTAATCACTTTAACTTAGATTTTGTTGTATTTTTATTGAATCATGTTAATAACATTAACATCATTTTAAAAACATCTTGACAAAAATCAAAATCTTTAATAAAATCTTAAATAAGGTAATGATAAATTATAAGGTATCACTGCATAAATAAAGGAAAAAAATACTGTCAAACAAAACTTGAACACTGACACTTTTCTGTCATCAAACTGAGTGCTAGCCTTGTGGCTTAGAGACTTGAAAGCTTCAAGATAGGTTAAAGTGCAAAAATGTCAACATGTTCACTTTTTCGGAGAGGTGTGCTCGGAGAGGTGTGAGCAGTGGCGGCTGGTGCTAAACATTTTGGGTGGGGCACAGGTTATGGGGGCATGCTCCACGGGGAAGAATATCAACTTTAAAATCTGGATTTACAGTCGATTTTAGCATGAGAATAGCTCTACCCCCCTGTACAGACCTCGCCATCCCCTCTACCCCCCTGTACAGACCTCTTCATCCCCTCTACCCCCCTGTACAGACCTCTTCATCCCCTCTACCCCTCTGTACAGACCTCTTCATCCCCTCTACCCCCCTGTACAGACCTCTTCATCCCCTCTACCCACCTCTACAGACCTCTTCATCACCTCTACCCACCTCTACATCCCCTCTACCCACCTCTACAGACCTCTCCATCCCCTCTACCCCCTGTACAGACCTCTTCATCCCCTCTACCCACCTCTACAGACCTCTTCATCCCCTCTACCCCCCTGTACAGACCTCTTCATCCCCTCTACCCACCTCTACAGACCTCTTCATCACCTCTACCCACCTCTACATCCCCTCTACCCACCTCTACAGACCTCTCCATCCCCTCTACCCCCTGTACAGACCTCTCCATCCCCTCTACCCTCCTCTACAGACCTCTTCATCCCCTCTACCCCCCTGTACATACCTCCTCATCCCCCCTACCCCCCTGTACAGACCTCTTCATCCCCTCTACCCCCCTGTACATACCTCCTCATCCCCCCTACCCCCCTGTACAGACCTCTCCATCCCCTCTACCCCCCTGTACAGACCTCTTCATCCCCTCTACCCCCCTGTACATACCTCCTCATCCCCCCTACCCCCCTGTACAGACCTCTCCATCCCCTCTACCCCCCTGTACAGACCTCTTCATCCCCTCTACCCCCCTGTACAGACCTCTTCATCCCCTCTACCCCCCTGTACAGACCTCTTCATCCCCCCTACCCACCTCTACAGACCTCTTCATCCCCTCTACCCCCCTGTACAGACCTCTTCATCCCCCCTACCCACCTCTACATACCTCCTCATCCCCCCTACCCCCCTGTACAGACCTCTTCATCCCCCCTACCCCCCTGTACAGACCTCTTCATCCCCTCTACCCCCCTGTACAGACCTCTTCATCCCCTCTACCCCCCTGTACAGACCTCTTTATCCCCTCTACCCCCCTGTACAGACCTCTTCATCCCCCCTACCCCCCTGTACAGACCTCTTCATCCCCTCTAGTGAGTGTGTGAGTGTGAGTGTGTGTGTGTGTGTGTGTGTGTGTGTGTGTGTGTGTGTGTGTGTGTGTGTGTGTGCGTGCGTGTGCTGAATACATAAACAAACAAGCTAAAAGACGACAATAGAAAACGTACCATGCTGACGATATTACTAAATGTTTGAAGTAGCTTTTATCTTAGCTGACTCTCTTACCTTCAGGTCGAGTTTGTGTATTCTGGCTTCGCAAAACACCAACAGTAGCAGGCTAAACACAGCCGGTGCGGAGATTGCGACCACAAACGAAGTTTGACTTCGGTAATAGGTCCAGTTGTAATATCCTCAAGTTGGGAACAAAAGATGCCTCCTTCTAATCCATTTGTTCAATTTGTTTACAGAAAGAAATCCTCCTAAATCCTCGGTTATACGATTTTCCCTGCCTTTGTATAAACTTGCTTTATAATTAAATTTGGTCTGGGTGGTCCTAATTCCTTTACTGTTAATTTCTCCTGGTTGCTACGACGGCTGAACGGTGTTTCTAGCCGCCATAGCGATGGTGAAGCTAGCTCGTCTAAAGCTACGCCGGACATGACGTAAGCACGTACGATTCTTTGTGCACGTCCCAAAACCCCATAGACAATTGACCGAATGGCCTGAAGTTACCAAAATAGATTTTACATGCAAGTCTACGAGAACAGCCTAGTGCAATTTCGAGTAGACTGAAAGTTGCCCCGAAAGGGGCGGGACTTGAAGCTGATTGGAACATACTCCACAGAACACTAGCTGATTGGACTATGATATACTCCACAGAACACTAGCTGATTGGACTATGATATTCAGAAGCAACACTGTCTAGAAGTCATAGAAAAAAAATCTCTCTCTTCTCCCTTTGGTGGGGCATTGTCCAATTGCCCCTAATGAACCAGCCTCCCCTGGGTGTGAGTATGTGCCCACTGGCACTAAAATGTGCCCACTGGCACTAAACACTCTCTCTGAAGGAACACTAGTTGCAGGTATGCATAGAAGCCTGCGGGCAACCCTGGAAAGGTGAGGCAATGGACACGGGGCCGATGCAGCCATGGTGAGAAGGCTAGCATACGTTAGTGACTGACTGACAAGGCTGACTTGACAGTCACGTTACCCATGCAGGCTGAACAATCACGCGAGACACATTTCTGTGAGGATATTCGCGCGCGGCTCATGTGAGAAATCTCAATTATATTACTATTTATTTATAACATACGATTATGACATCCTCCCTCTCGCCAGTTTGGGGCAACATAGACTTCTCCCCTGGTGCCACGGATAGGGGTTTCAAGCGGTGGGACAGCAAAGGGATGGTTACTATCGGACATTTATATGATACGGAAATACTACTTTCATTTGACCAATTATGTAAGAAATATGACCTACCACGAAATGAGTTTTTCAGATACCTTCAGATACGAAGTTTTTTAAATAGCCAAAAAGACACTGGCCTCTGTCACCAACCCTCTCCGCTGGAGGAGATAGTCTCTGCTGGAAAGACGAGAGGCATTCTGGGGCTTGGGTATAGAGCACTTTCAAAATATGATAAAGGCAAACCTGCATTTACGCCCAAAGACTGGAATAATGACCTGAACATTAATACTGATGAAGCAACTTGGTCACTAATATGGCAATCGGCAAACGACATCTCAATCTGTAATAGGACGAAGGAAACGCAATTTAGACTACTACAACGTTTGCAGATTACTCCCCAACTTAGACATAAAATGGATCATAACAAATCGGAAATGTGTACAAAGTGTATTACCGAGGTTGGGAGCTTTGTTCATTGTGTTTGGACTTGTAGATATATAGATGATTACTGGAAAGGTATAGTGGATAAAATTCATCTAATTCTAGATGTTACATTGGATAAGGACCCCATGTGTCTATTGTTTGGGTTGCCAGACAAACAACTTAAAAGTATGCATTCCAAAAGACTTCTGTGTATCTTCACTTTTTGTGCAAGGAAAAATATATTGCTGAAATGGATAGACTGCAAACCGCCTACAATAGCTGGATGGTACAAGGTAATTTTTGATATGATTCCTGTTATGAAGGCCCACAATTTGGAGCCAGTTAGTTTCCCCAAATCAGCCCTATTTGCCCCTGTTATTTCCTTAATTATTTTCCATACTATTCATGTACGTTTTCATGAAGGTGTATGTATTGTTATTGTAATTGTATAAGTTCTGTCTTAGATTTGTTCAGTATTGTGCAAGCGCCAGATTAGTGGGCGTGGTTTTGATTGGCGTACGTGACTTGATGTATGTCCGGTTGGTATATATAGCTACGGAAGTCGATCTAGGAGGGCGGAGTCAGTGGACACACACCGTGCTGAAGCTGAAGACACGAGTGATTATTGAGTTTGCAACTGTGACAGAGGGCAAACATTAGTAGAATCTAGTTGAATCGATAGATAGTTGAATCTCTGTATTTGGTTTCCTTTGCTGCGGAAGACATCTCAACAGTCAACAAGGAGAACGGGAGACTGAGTGTTAATAGTAAATCACTGGCTACCCGCATCGCCGCGGGAGTTCGGAGTTTGGTGAGTTGGCAGCGCTAGCCCAGTTTAGCTGTGTCACCGTTAGCCAGCCTTGCTAGCCGCCGGCTGCTAACGTTGGCGCATAGCGAGACCCAAGCCGGACAGAGCCGTCGCCTCCGAGGTGGATTGCGACCGACCGCTGACACCACCGGAGCTGACCGTGGACCACCGGACCTGAGCCATTCACACCTCGTCGTTTGCTACGAAGACGCCCCTTTCCCTTCAAATTGCAACGTCACTCCCCCCCCTTGTCTGCTGCCTTCCTCGAGTCACATGCGAGCTCCAACCAGGCCTCAACGCGCTCATTTCAGTCCGGGACTCTAAGCCTTTTCAGGCCAGGTACTGTGTGTGAGTGAGTGAGTGAGTGTGTGTGTGGCCGGCGGGGAGGGAGTATATTGGGATGTATATATAATTTGTATAAATAAATGTGTTTGTTCATATTTGATACAGTTGCTGTGTGTTTAGTTGTCTGTATTGTTTAGTTTAACAGCAAATCTAGTATTGGGTTTAAGTATTGTCTTATAGTGTGATTAACTGAGTTATAGCTTGTATTATAATATATGATATATATATAACTGTGATATGCTAGTCTAAAGGGTTGCTGGCGCCCCCTGCCTCTATCCTCCTACACTGCCGATTTAGCTCAGAGTTAGTTAGATAACCAGCCCTTCCTAAAATTCTACAGTCCTTTAGCTACTCCCTGGTTACAATTGGTCCTTCGAGCCGGATAGGTTGTGTAGTGATAGCATGGCTGAGCGCAGCCAACCAGACGAGACAGCCATCAAAGAGCACCAGCCTGAGGATGAGATGGCAGAACAGCAGGGTTTTGCCGTAGAAACGGAAGAGCAGGAAGGAGAGGCCCGGTCTGACAGCGCCTGCGGGCGGAAGAGGGAGGGCCTCAGCCTTAACGATCTGCCTCCCAGTACGGCGCGCTCGAGACCTAGCTCCTGCCGTTCAGTGGCTTCCTCCCGGTCCAGGGTTTCCGTGGGCAGTTCTGCCTCTGGGGCGGATAGCATGCACTCCAGAGGGAGTAGTGCCGCGCTGTCAGAATGTATGCGCCAACAGGCCGAGATGGCGTTAGAGCGGGAACGCCTCCAGTTCGAGCGTGAACGCCTCCAGATGGAAGGAGCGGAACGTGCGGCGGAGAGACAGCGCCAGGAGGCGTTAGAGAGGGAACGTGCGGCGGAGAGACAGCGCCAGGAGGCGTTAGAGAGGGAACGCATCCAGTTCGAGCGCGAGCGCCTCCAGATGGAGGGGGCGGAACGCGCGGCGGAGAGGCAGCGCCAGGAGGCGCTAGAACGTGAACGCCTCCAGATGGAGCGCGACCGCCTCCAGATGGAGAGAGAGCAACTGCACGCGAAGAAGATGGAGGAAGTGATGCAGACCATGCGCGACGTGTGCATCAGCAGAGCTCCGTCGGCCCGTAGCTCCAGAGCATCATCCGCACGGCCCTCTCGAGTGCCATCTCCTGAACCCCCCGCCGATGGCTCCATGACCCCCGCCATGACTGTCCAACTACAGGCCCAGCTGACCACCTTGAAGGAAGAGGACCAGGGACCCGACCGCTACGCGGCCCAGAGGGAGCCAGCGTCGCTGCCCGGGAGGGGAGCCATTCCCCAAGAGCGTAGCACACCCCTAGGTCCTCCAGTGAACCAAAAGGCATGCAGGCCGGACACCCAGACAGTCACTCCAGCCCCGATCATCCACTACAGGATGTTTCCCCAGGTGGAGGGACCCAAGTTCCCCTTCTTCAAGGACGAGGACAGGAGCCAGTATGTGGAACTACGCATCTGCCTAGACACGCTCTTGGACGACTCCTGCTCAGAGTCCTACAAATATGCGATTCTCCTTCAGCATGTGAGGAACCCCAGAGCCCACAACATGGTTCTGGCCCATGCCTCCGCACCGACACCTTACACCAGAGCGCTCGCCGACTTGGATGCCCGCTACGGTCGTCCCTGGAACCACGCCCTTGCTGAACTGCAAGCCCTCGAACAGCAGGCCCCCATCAAGGATGAACGGGCGCTGGATGACTTCGCGCTCCGCGTGCACACCTTGGTTGGAATGCTGAAGACGCAGGGCCCAGCTGGCGCCAGCGAGATCAACAGCACCTCCAACGTAGAGCGGCTGCTCCGCAAGATCCCACGCTTCCGGCAGGAGAGGTTCCGGCGACAGCAGCGCGTTCGTAACCCCGGGAAGTTGGGTCTGAGCATGGCTGCCTTCGCGGAGTTCCTACTGGAGGAAGTGCATGACACCAACGTAGACGCCATGGGTTACGCTGAGCCGAAGAAGGAGAGGGAGAAGGGAGACCGCTGGGACAGGCCGAGCTCGAACAGAGGACGCCCAGTAGGAGTGCTGCACACGGAGGAGGAGCCTCGGAGAGAGAGGAAAGCCCGACCTGAGGGAAAGGATTCCTCTCAACCCCCTCAAAAGGGACGGAGAGGTCCACCGCCATGTCCGTACTGCACCAGCGAGCACTGGTTCAATGAGTGCAGTGACTTCAACAACCTGAGTACCGAGGCCAAGCAGAGGTGGCTCGAGGAGAACAAGAGGTGCTGGAACTGTGGGCGCGACCATCTGGCTAAGAACTGCACCTTGAGGAGAAAGTGCAACCGCTGTGAGGAGGTCCACCTCAACATCCTACACGAGGTCTCCCTCGCCAGGTCCACGGAGGGCACCAGAAGCCCTAGGTCCGGTAGCGCACCGGAAGAGGAAACACCTGTCTACTATCTAGACCCAACCCAGAGCAGCGGCTCCAAGGTCCTACTGAAGGTGGTGAAGGTCCGACTTCACCACAACAACGCTGTGTACGACACGTACGCCGTTCTAGACGACGGGTCGGAACGGACCATCCTTCTCCAGGAGGCAGTGCGCCAGTTGGGGCTCCAAGGGACTGAGGAGAAGCTGACTCTGCGCACGATACGTCGCGACCTTAAAGAGGTCACCGGGGCGAGAATCAACTTCTCTATCTCCCCGGCGGGGCGGCCGTCGGACAGATATCGGCTTCAGAATGTCTTCACCGCAGACCAGCTAGCGCTCTCCCGCTACGACTACCCCCTGGAGAGATTACGCGCAAGATATTCCCACCTACGGCGAGTAGACCTACATCCGATAGAAGGAGCGGAGCCAACCCTTCTCATCGGCTCGGACAACGCTGCACTGATCGTGTCGCTCCGTCCTCCGCTGAGAGGACCACGAGGCTGCCCGATGGCTGTTAAGACTGCGCTTGGGTGGGCCCTCCAAGGCGCTACCGAGTGGAGAGATAGAGACGGGAGAGCTACGTCATCCCTCCATGTCCGAACCGAAGAAGTGCAGACCATCAACTGCCTTCACACCAGTGTGGACTCCATGAATGCGGCGCTACTAGACAACGTCCAGAAGCTGTGGACGCTAGACGTTGCGCCCTACAAGAATGAGAAGCTCTACGTACGGTCAAAGGAGGACGTCTACGCCATAGACCTCCTTAAAGCAAAGACAGTGCGTATCGAAGTCCAGGGCGTGAAGAGATACGTCACACCACTACTCCGAAGAGAACCCATGCCAGAGTTTCGAGTATCCCCTCGAACCGTCCTACAGTGTCTGACCAGCACTGAGAAGCGTATGAGGAAGGACGAGGTCCTTGCTGCTTCTTACAGAACGGAGATGAAGAAACTGACGGAGTCCGGTCTGGTGAAGAAGCTTGAGCCACCCGAGGCGAACCAGAGTGCCGAGTCTTGGTACCTCCCGCACCACAATGTTCACCACAACGGGAAGAACCGAGTGGTCTTCAACTGTAGCTACCAGGTGGGGAAGCTCAACCTCAACCACTATCTTCTCCCTGGTCCAACCTTGACCCCAGCCCTCTTGGGAGTTCTGGTGCGATTCCGTCAGCAGCCGATCGCAGTCAGTGGTGACATTAAGCGAATGTTTCACCAGGTCAGGATGTTGGAGGAAGACAAGCCACTCATGAGGTTTCTCTGGAGAGAGGACCCGAGCGACCCCGACCCCTCTATCTACCAGTGGGAGGTGCTACCCTTCGGGACAACCTGCAGCCCCTGTTGCGCCACCTATGCGCTACAGACTCACGCCGCGCAGGAGACGGCACCTCCTGGAGTGTTTGACGCCGTCCAAAAGAGCTTTTACGTGGACAACTGCCTCCACAGTTCGAAGACAGCCACGGAAGCCCGTCAGCTAGTCCAGGACCTGCGTGCTCATCTCCAGGAGGGTGGATTTGAGATCTGCCAGTGGGCCAGCAACGACCCGCAAGTCATCAGAGACCTCCCGAAGGAGGCCACCTCGACCAGCAGCGAGGCTTGGGTCTCTCACTCACCAGATGATGCTCAGGAGATGACGCTCGGACTTATCTGGCAGTTCCAGACCGACACTCTACGCCAGGGGTCGGCAATAGGCGGCCCGCGGGCCATTGCTGGCCCATCACCAATAATATTTGGCCCAGCAGAATATTTTGAGAATCCACTTTTTTTTTTTTTTTTTTTTTTTTTTTACAATATCGGACCGACAGTCCCACATATAGCGCCTATAATGTCCGAATAGAGAATCTACCTCCACCTGAATAATGCTTATTGTACTTTTATCCATGTTGAGAGTGAATGACACAGGGACAGACAATCAGGCAGCGGGGTGCACCGAAGCGCACTGACGCTGAACCCCTCATAGTGAATCATAAGTAGGTGGACAACGTGTAGTGCTGAAATAGCCGTGTGTGGTTTGAAAAAAATAACACCAGCTCAGTAAATAATTCAAACGTAATGTTTACGTATATGTGACTGCAACACACATATGAACAGTAACAAAGCAAATTCAGTTTAATATTCTGAAAAACATTGACAACAAAATCGGTGAAAAAAAGAAAAGAAAGAAAAGTAATCCGCTTATGCGAGGGGTGGTGGTGCATAGGCCTATGCTCCTGAAACGACAGAGCAAACACGCTATTAGGGATAATAATTACAATGAGCCATTCATTCAAAATATAAAAAATACAATTAGGTTATTAAATACAATAACGACAGGCTTGGTACTCACTTAATGTGAAAAGTGGCATCTCCCATCGGTCAGTATTTGCTTGATATCTGGTTATATGGACGTCACTTTAATCCGCAGGCAGTTCTCAAGTTTTTTTTTGCATCAATCGATTCCTCTCGTGCGTCTTTATCACATTCATTGAGGAAAAGGACGACTCGCATGTATAGAAAGGGAACATTGTGAGCACGGAAGATGTGAGTCTCACAACGGCTTTGCGTTGATGAAACCAGGTAGGATGAACATTATAGTTCGCTGTCCATTCCTCTTTAAATGCCCTGTTTTCACCGTCAACTTTCCTCTTTACACCTTTGGAGAGTGACATGATGTTTCTCTTGCTAGTTAGCAGGTTAAATGTTTAGCTAACTTCACCCGGCACCAAACAACCAATCCAATAATAAGGGTACCTTGTCTGGAAGGAGGGGGGAATCATTCAGAATGAAAGTATGTTAAATAATTATTAGAATAAGCTAGGCTGCGCTACATCGTCAGTCCACACATTTATTATTCAAAACTATGGAAAAGGGTGAAACTACGTTTCAACGTTGTTGAGAATCACAACACAAACTTGCTAGTCAAGCCAAAATACTGCAACGTAATGGATTGGACTGCTACCTAGTTAGCTACAACACTACTTTACATTGTTACCTAGTTAACTACAACACTACTTTACATTGTTACCTAGTTAACTACAACACTACTTTACATTGTTACCTAGTTAACTACAACACTACTTTACATTGTTACCTAGTTAACTACAACACTACTTTACATTGTTACCTAGTTAACTACAACACTACTTTACATTGTTACCTAGTTAACTAGAACACTACTTTACATTGTTACCTAGTTAACTAGAACACTACTTTACATTGTTACCTAGTTAACTACAACACTACTTTACATTGTTATCTAGTTAACTAGAACACTACTTTACATTGTTACCTAGTTAACTACAACACTACTTTACATTGTTAGCAGGCTCACAAAACAAGCTGTGTTAGTTGACTAGCGATGTGTACATTTTTCGAAAGAAAAGTCAAAGCATTAGAACGTGTCACATTTTTTAACAATCAATTACTTATGAATGAATGAATGAATGAATGAATGGAATGAAGAATGGTCTTTATTGTCATTGCTACAGTACAGGTACCAAACAACGAAATTTAGGAGGGGTGGCTCCCCTGGTGTTAAGGAAAAAAAAAAAAAAAAAAAAAAAACGTTCGGGCCCGCCATCTAGTGGCTCAAAATTTTTTTTGGCCCGAGGCCAAACCTAATTGCCGACCCCTGCTCTACGCTATCGCAATAAGCCTGCCAAGCCCCAACGCGTCACGATGAGAACGATATACAGCACTCTAGCGAGCCAGTACGACCCACTGGGATATATCGCTCCCTTCACGACGATGGCCAAGGTGCTTGTCCGGGAGCTGTGGGCCCAAGAACGAGGATGGGACGATCCTCTGCCTCGTCACCTAGAAGAGAAGTGGAAGGCCTGGGAGCAGGAACTTCCCACTCTCCAGCACATCAAGCTGCAGCGGAGCTACTTCCCTCCCTCCACGGACCTAGAGAGGAGTGTCATCACGCTACATGTATTCTGCGACGCCTCGGAGATGGCGTACGGGTCCGTGGCATACGTCAGAGCGGCAGAGCTTGGAGGTGAAGTCCACGTCTCGTTTGTCCTGGCACGTTCCCGAGTGGCGCCGAAAAAGCAACAGTCCATCCCAAGACTGGAGCTGTGTGCTGCCCTGAACGGCGCGCAACTGGGAAGGTTCCTGCTCGACGAGCTCCAGCTACCTCTGATGAGCGTCACCATGTGGTCAGACTCAACTACCGTCCTCCAGTGGTTGAAGTCCAGCTCATGTCGGTATAAGGTGTTCGTGGGCACCCGAGTCGCAGAGATTCTGGAGTTGACTGAGGTGAACTGCTGGCGTTATGTAGACACCAAGAGGAACCCTGCTGACGTCATCACGAGAGGGGCAACTCTCCAGGATCTGGCTGAGCCCCACCTGTATCACACGGGACCAGACTTCCTACAGGAGCGGGAGTCAGAGTGGCCAGCCACGCCGGCGTTAGCAGAAGACAGAGAGGACAAAGAGCTGCGTAAGACGTTGTTCTGCGGAGCCACCCAGGTCGTAGACCCTGAGACTACTCCGGGAGAGGAGTGTGAGACGCTCGAAGAGCTGCAGAAGAGGATGTTCTGCTCCAAGGCCGGTCTACCCCTAGATACTACGCTCAGCGCCGAAGATTACACCGCGGCGGAGCTCCTGGTGCTGCAGAGTGCCCAACAGGATGCCTTCTCCCGAGAGCTGGAGTGTCTCGAGAAAGGGAAGCCGATCCCCTCGGACAGTAGACTCCGCGGCTTAGCTCCAGAGCTCGACGGTGTTCTCATTCGCGTGGGTGGCAGACTGCGCCGCGCTCAAGATCTAGACCTAGACACGAAGCATCCCATCGTGCTTCCCACTAAGCATCAGGTCACCAGATTGGTCATCAAGCACCATGATGACAAAGTGCAGCACGCGGGTGGAGAGCGTGTCTTCGCGGAGGTACGACGGAGATTCTGGATACTCCATGGACGGGAGGCGGTACGGAGATATCAAAGGTCCTGCTCGGACTGCCAGAGGTGGCGAGCCACGCCGCCGCAGCCCATGATGTCCGATCTGCCCGAGGACCGGCTGCGACTGAGACAGGCTCCGTTCCACTCTACTGGGGTCGACTGTTTCGGGCCACTCCTAGTCCGAAACCGGCGAGCCTCCGAAAAGCGGTGGGGCATCATCTACACGTGCCTGACGACGAGAGCAATGCACCTTGAAGTTCTGCACCAGCTCACAAGCGACAGCTTCCTCATGTCCTTCAAGAGGTTCACCTCCAGGCGAGGGACCCCTAAGACCCTCCGGTCGGACAGAGGCACCAACTTCGTCGGTGGTGAGGCCGAGCTGAGGGCGAGCTACGCTGCGATGACTGAGGAGGCCCGTGACAGACTCGCCTCCCAGCAAGTGAAGTTTGAGTTCAACCCCCCAAATGCTCCACACTTCGGGGGAGCCTGGGAGCGGGAGATTCGCTCAGTAAAGAACGTCCTACGTACCATTCTCGGACAGAAGGTGCCTACCGATGAGGTGCTCGAGACTGTACTAGCAGAGATTGAGGGCATCTTGAACTCCCGGCCCCTAGGCTATACCTCCAGTGATGTAGCAGATCTGGATCCCATTACGCCCAACTTCTTGCTGATGGGGCGGCGAGACTCTGCACTGCCTCAGGTAGTCTACGACCCTGCAGAGCTCACCGGAAGAAGATGGTGGAGGCACAGCCAGGTGCTCGCGGACCAGTTTTGGAGGCAGTTCATACTGCACTACCTGCCGACCCTGCAAGTCAGGCAGAAGTGGACGAGGGAGAGAGACAACTTGTCCGAAGGTGCCGTGGTACTGGTGATCGACCAGTCCCTTCCACGCGCCGCCTGGCAGACAGGCAGAGTGACCAAGGTCCTGCCGGGTCCGGATGGAAGGGTGCGGACGGCCATCGTGGACGTTGGTGGTCGCACTTACACCCGACCTGTGGCACGCCTGATTGAGCTCCCTCAAATTACAAAGGACACTATCACCTCATACCTCACGCTGCTAGAGCAGCCTAGCCAGTGTGCCTTCCATAGTTAAATGAAACCGAGGGTTTCATGGGGCGGCTGTTATGAAGGCCCACAATTTGGAGCCAGTTAGTTTCCCCAAATCAGCCCTATTTGCCCCTGTTATTTCCTTAATTATTTTCCATACTATTCATGTACGTTTTCATGAAGGTGTATGTATTGTTATTGTAATTGTATAAGTTCTGTCTTAGATTTGTTCAGTATTGTGCAAGCGCCAGATTAGTGGGCGTGGTTTTGATTGGCGTACGTGACTTGATGTATGTCCGGTTGGTATATATAGCTACGGAAGTCGATCTAGGAGGGCGGAGTCAGTGGACACACACCGTGCTGAAGCTGAAGACACGAGTGATTATTGAGTTTGCAACTGTGACAGAGGGCAAACATTAGTAGAATCTAGTTGAATCGATAGATAGTTGAATCTCTGT
>NC_137690.1:46973727-46976227 GCF_963989245.1 Nansenia antarctica | reverse complement strand
GTGTAGCAGGGTGTAGCAGGGCAGCATTGACACTGTGTAGCAGGGTGTAGCAGGGCAGCATTGACACTGTGTAGCAGGGTGTAGCAGGGCAGCATTGACACTGTGTAGCAGGGTGTAGCAGGGCAGCATTGAGGCTGTGTAGCAGGGTGTAGCAGGGCAGCATTGAGGCTGTGTAGCAGGGTGTAGCAGGGTGTAGCAGGGTGTAGCAGGGCAGCATTCAGGGTAGAGGAGGACAACCCTAAGACCAGACATACACACTGGCTCGTTTTCTGATTGCTGCATTTGTGGAGATGAATCTGTTTGTTTGAACTGGCGATGTGAACCTGACCAAGCTATTTCTAGGTGGGGTAACAGGGCTTTCTAGGTGGGGTAACAGGCCTTTCTAGGTGGGGTAACAGGGCTTTCTAGGTGGGGTAACAGGCCTTTCTAGGTGGGGTAACAGGGCTTTCTAGGTGGGGTAACAGTCCTTTCTAGGTGGGGTAACAGCTATTTCTAGGTGGGGTAACAGGCCTTTCTAGGTGGGGTAACAGGCCTTTCTAGGTGGGGTAACAGGCCTTTCTAGGTGGGGTAACAGCTCTTTCTAGGTGGGGTGACAGGGGTTTCCAGGTACAGCAGGCAGAGCGAGGTCAGACAGTCTTAATGTAGTTGTGTTTGGCTGCTGGAGTTGGAAACGACCAAAACAGTCTGTTGTTATTCAACCATTACTCAGGACTGGACAGCACAGTACCATGAATAATGCATCTCAAATGACACACACACACACACACACACACACACGCACAGAGACACACACACACACACGCACGGGCCCATGCACACACACACACACACACACACACACACGCACAGGCCCATGCACACACACACACACGCACGCACGCACGCACAGAGACACACACACGCACGGGCCCATACACACACACACACACACACACACACACACATCCTCAATCACACACACCACACACCACACACACATCCTCAATCACACACACACACACACACACACACACACACACCCTCAGACACACACACACGCACACACACACACACCCTCACCTCTCAGACACACACACACACGCACACACACACACACCCTCACCTCTCAGCTTGTATGATGAGGCTCACAGTTCCCTCCTTCAGATCAAAGATGAGAGGCGTGTTCCAGTTCTTAACACTGTACAGAGACACACACACACAACCACACACACACACACACACACACACAGACACACACACAGACACACACACACACACACAAAGAAAAAGTTTGAGAAGTGAGCATCGAAACCTGCAGATGTAGCATTGAAGAGAGAGAGAGAGAGAGAGAAATGGAGAAAGAGAGACAGTGAGGAAAGAGAATGAGGGAGTGAATAAGAAAAAGAGTAGACAGAAGTGGAGGGAAGGTGATCAAGGAGGTCAAGGAGGACGATGGATGGAGAGATAGAGGGGGAGGAGAGAAAGAAGGAGACTCACTGAGTAGATGTAGAGGAGGCGGTAGAATACAGAGATAGAGGAGAGGAGAGGAGAGGAGAAGAGAGGAGAGGGGAGAGGAGAGGAGAGGAGAAGAGGAGAGGAGGAGAGGAGGAGAGGAGAGGAGAGGAAAGGAGAGGAA
Organism: Nansenia antarctica; assembly: GCF_963989245.1. NCBI lineage: Eukaryota > Metazoa > Chordata > Actinopteri > Argentiniformes > Microstomatidae > Nansenia > Nansenia antarctica. The sequence goes on along the minus strand of NC_137690.1, from coordinate 46,974,612 downwards.
AGGAGAGGAGGGGATAGGAGAGGAGAGGAGAGGAGGGGATAGGAGAGGAGAGGAGAGGAGAGGAGGGGATAGGAGAGGAGAGGAGGGGATAGGAGAGGAGAGGAGAGGAGAGGAGAGGAGAGGAGAGGAGGAGAGGTACTAACTTGTAGACGTAGCACTGCAGGGAGGTGGTGACCACCAGGTGTCCGTGGGCCAGCGAGGCCTTGATGACGCGGTCCCTGAACTCCAACACGTCCACAGCATCATCCACCACGCTCCTCACCTGGCACACACACACGGACACACGGACACGGTCACGGACACGGACACGGACACAGACACACACGTGAACACACGGACACACACACACACACACACACACACACACACAGACACACACACACACACACACACACACACACACACACACACACACAGACACGGACACGGACACACACGGACACACACGGACACACACACACACACACACACACACACAGACACACACACACAGACACGGACACACACGTGAACACACAAGTGAACTCGTGTTTACTATTGGTAAAGAGTTCACATCAATGGAGTTGGCGTCAGTGTAGATAGGAAGCTAGGGAGTGTGTTTGTGTGTGTGTGTGAGTGAGTGTGTGTTTCCAACAGCAGGTAAGAGGCTATGTGTTTGTGAACTCCATCCTCTCTGAGCCCCCCTCCTCCAACCCAAATGCATCACAAAACAACCGGCAATTAAAAACTGTTGACCGCAAACTGGTATATTTAGCTGTCAGATTCACAAACCATTGGCAGATGTGCACTTTTAAAGAAGGGAGAGAGAGGGGGGGGGGTAGGTGTAGAGAGAGAAGGGAGAGAGGGGGGATGTAGAGAGAGAAGGGAGAGAGAGAGCGAGAGTGG
>NC_137690.1:46956227-46966227 GCF_963989245.1 Nansenia antarctica | reverse complement strand
TCAATGGATTGGCAGAGACACAGACACAGAACATCCCCCTAGTAGACACAGAAGTCAAATGCCTACTGTTGGCAGAGGATCTGAAGGGCTAAAACAGCACCTACATTTTCTGCAAAGATTCTCCCAGGCCTCGGCCTTGACAGTGACTCTAACCAAGACAGAAATTATGATTTCCCCCAAAAAAGAGTCCACAGTTTTCTCATAATAAAAACAATGTAAGAATTAAGTAAATAAAACATTTATTTATTGTAGTTACATAACTTTTCTCTTTTTTTCATGCCAATTAAGGCCTTTAAAATTTAAATTTAAATTGAATTGAGGGGGGGGGGTGAGAGTGTGTTCTGGTCATCGAACTTTTTCTATAATTATGGGGGGGGGGGGGGTGAACTCTATCTATAAGGGGGGGGGTGAACTCTATCTATAAGGGGGGGGGTGAACTCTATCTATAAGGGGGGGGTGAACTCTATCTATAAGGGGGGGGGTGAAACTTTATCTATAAGGGGGGGGGTGAACTCTATCTATAAGGGGGGGGTGAACTCTATCTATAAGGGGGGGGTGAACTCTATCTATAAGGGGGGGGGTGAACTTTATCTATAAGGGGGGGGTGAACTCTATCTATAAGGGGGGGGTGAACTTTATCTATAAGGGGGGGGGTGAACTCTATCTATAAGGGGGGGGTGAACTTTATCTATAAGGGGGGGGGGTGAACTCTATCTATAAGGGGGGGGGGTGAACTCTATCTATAAGGGGGGGGTGAACTCTATCTATAAGGGGGGGGTGAACTTTATCTATAAGGGGGGGGTGAACTCTATCTATAAGGGGGGGGTGAACTCTATCTATAAGGGGGGGGTGAACTCTATCTATAAGGGGGGGGGGTGAACTCTATCTATAAGGGGGGGGGTGAACTCTATCTATAAGGGGGGGGTGAACTCTATCTATAAGGGGGGGGTGAACTCTATCTATAAGGGGGGGGTGAACTCTATCTATAAGGGGGGGGTGAACTTTATCTATAAGGGGGGGGGGGTGAACTCTATCTATAAGGGGGGGGGTGAACTCTATCTATAAGGGGGGGGTGAACTCTATCTATAAGGGGGGAGGTGAACTCTATCTATAAGGGGGGAGGTGAACTCTATCTATAAGGGGGGAGGTGAACTCTATCTATAAGGGGGGAGGTGAACTCTATCTATAAGGGGGGGGGTGAACTTTATCTATAAGGGGGGGGGGGTGAACTCTATCTATAAGGGGGGGGTGAACTCTATCTATAAGGGGGGGGTGAACTTTATCTATAAGGGGGGGGGGTGAACTCTATCTATAAGGGGGGGGGTGAACTCTATCTATAAGGGGGGGGGTGAACTCTATCTATAAGGGGGGGGTGAACTCTATCTATAAGGGGGGGGTGAACTCTATCTATAAGGGGGGGGTGAACTCTATCTATAAGGGGGGGGTGAACTCTATCTATAAGGGGGGGGTGAACTTTATCTATAAGGGGGGGGTGAACTCTATCTATAAGGGGGGGGTGAACTCTATCTATAAGGGGGGGGTGAACTCTATCTATAAGGGGGGGGGTGAACTCTATCTATAAGGGGGGGTGAACTTTATCTATAAGGGGGGGGGTGACCTCTATCTATAAGGGGGGGGTGAACTCTATCTATAAGGGGGGGGTGAACTCTATCTATAAGGGGGGGGTGAACTCTATCTATAAGGGGGGGGTGAACTCTATCTATAAGGGGGGGGGTGAACTCTATCTATAAGGGGGGGGTGAACTCTATCTATAAGGGGGGGGTGAACTCTATCTATAAGGGGGGGGTGAACTCTATCTATAAGGGGGGGGGTGAACTCTATCTATAAGGGGGGGGTGAACTTTATCTATAAGGGGGGGGTGAACTTTATCTATAAGGGGGGGGGTGACCTCTATCTATAAGGGGGGGGTGAACTCTATCTATAAGGGGGGGTGACCTCTATCTATAAGGGTGGGGTGAACTCTATCTATAAGGGGGGGGTGAACTCTATCTATAAGGGGGGGGTGAACTTTATCTATAAGGGGGGGGGTGACCTCTATCTATAAGGGGGGGGTGAACTCTATCTATAAGGGGGGGGTGAACTCTATCTATAAGGGGGGGGTGAACTCTATCTATAAGGGGGGGGAGGTGAACTCTATCTATAAGGGGGGGGTGAACTCTATCTATAAGGGGGGAGGTGAACTCTATCTATAAGGGGGGGGTGAACTCTATCTATAAGGGGGGGGTGAACTCTATCTATAAGGGGGGGGGGGTGAACTCTATCTATAAGGGGGGGGGGTGAACTCTATCTATAAGGGGGGGGGTGAACTCTATCTATAAGGGGGGGGTGAACTCTATCTATAAGGGGGGGGGTGAACTCTATCTATAAGGGGGGGGTGAACTCTATCTATAAGGGGGGGGTGAACTCTATCTATAAGGGGGGGGTGAACTCTATCTATAAGGGGGGGGTGAACTCTATCTATAAGGGGGGGGTGAACTCTATCTATAAGGGGGGGGTGAACTCTATCTATAAGGGGGGGGGTGAACTCTATCTATAAGGGGGGGGGGGTGAACTCTATCTATAAGGGGGGGGGGTGAACTCTATCTATAAGGGGGGGGGAGGTGAACTCTATCTATAAGGGGGTGAGTGAGCTCTATAATGGGGGGGTGACTGAGCTCTATAATGGGCAGCTTTGTGGCCAGTAGGAAGGTGGCAGACATGACGTGCAGCTCTAGACTGAGGAGGGGGGAGGGAGGGAGGGAGGAGGGGGAGGGAGGGAGGGAGGAGGGGGAGGGAGGGAGGGAGGAGGGGGAGGGAGAGAGGGAGGGAGGGAGACCTCCTCACAATGAGCTCATACACAGACACACCAGCATAGGACTATGTTTACACACGCACGTGCACGTGCATGTGCACACACACACACACCAGGGTTTCCGTTAACCGGTAATTACCGGTCTTTGTCCGGTAAAATGTGTTGAAGTCCGACAAATTGAAAACTCGTCGGACATAATGTCCGGTGAAAATAATTCCCTCTAAGCACAATTTGGCTTCGGGCCACCATTTTCAGCTGAGCACCAAACACACACACACTCATACACGCACAACACTGCCCGAGAGAGAAGGACCCGCCCCCTTTAGTTAGCCTGCCCGAGAGAGAAGGACCCGCCCCCTTTAGTTAGCCTGCCCGAGAGAGAAGGACCCGCCCCCTTTAGTTAGCCTATAGCCTATAGGCTAACTAAAGGGGGCGGGTCCTTCTCTCTCGGGCAGTGTTGTGTGTGTGTGTTTGGTGCTCAGCTGAAAATGGTGTCCCGAAGCGGAGCGGATAACAAACGAAACGGACAACATTTACACTATGGAGACAAACTTCAGCGATATGATCTAACAGCCGGTCTTCAGGACGACATACAAAAACAGTTATGTTCTCCTCATTGTCATACTCCCGAGTCCGATTAAGTATGATTTGACAGGCAGCTAAACGAAATGCCTTCCCAACCAGCGAGACCTGGGGGGTATTCCATCAACGTCGCTAAAGGAAAATCCTGGCTTATTTTTGATAACTCTCGCGAGATTTATCGGAATATGCCTGTATATTTTTAGGAACCCTCGCGAGACTTTGTCAGACTAAACCTGGATTTTCTTTTAGCGATGTTGATGGAATACCCCCCTGGTTATAGAAATGACGTTGTTTTATTGATTAAAAAAAAGGGTAAAACTGGAAAGAGAAAATAGAAAACTCACATTAATCCCAAACAATTTAACAAACTTCAGTTAACGTAATGTGGAGTCCGTTCATTGATCGATGCTGTCTGTTCAGTTCCCAGTGAGGCGCCCGTTCAGCGCTGGACATAATGGCATAGCGCGCATGCGAATCATGTTATTATATATTATATAGCTCGCATCTAATCGTATCGGATGAGAAATAGACATTAAATGGCATATATAGGCCGCTACACAACAGTAATCACCGCGACAAACAGCTATATTAGATTTGTAGAAAAAAAATAATATGATTTTGCAAAAAAAAAAAACATTTATATTTTAATCAGATGACCGGAATATATCACGTTTGTCCGGTAAATCGAAATCTTCCCGGACACGATGTCCGGCGGCAAAAAACGGAAACCCTGACACACACACACACACACACACACACACACACACTCACCTGTCTGTTAACATGTGTCTGTTAAGGTGACTCACACATCAGACACTCAGATGTTAGCTTCATATATACACACTCTGGGTTCCAGTGTGTAATGAAAGGACTACACACAGGTGCTTTGACTGGACACACACACACACACACACACACACACACACATACACACACACACACACATACACACACACACACACTCGCACAAGACTCTTTCTTTTAAAGAAGTAAAATCATGCATGAGACAGACAGACAGACAGACAGGAGAGGCAGGCAGGCAGGCAGGAAGACAGACAGACAGACAGGAGAGGCCGGCAGACAGACAGACAGATAGGAGAGGCAGGCAGGCAGGCAGGCAGGCAGGCAGGCAGACAGGAGAGGCTGGCAGACAGACAGACAGATAGGAGAGGCAGGCAGGCAGACAGACAGACAGACAGACAGACAGACAGGCAGACAGGCAGACAGACAGGCAGACTGACAGGCAGGCAGACTGACAGGCAGGCAGGGAGGCAGGCAGACAGATAGACAGACAGACAGGCAGGCAGGCAGGCAGACACAGCTGCTCACTCTCCCATACAGGCCTACAAACACACACACACACTGACACAGACACACACACACACACACTGACACACACACACACACACACGGTTCCAGTGAAATCTCCTAACTTTCTCGACGTTGCCGCCCTCTTTCGGGAGCATTTGCTGCCGCCCCCTCTCCCTCTCCGTCCCCCTCCTTCTCTCCCTTTCCCTCTCCCTCCCCCTCCTTCCCTCCCTTTCCCTCTCCCTCCCCCCTCCTTCCCTCCCTCCCTCTCTCCACACATACGTTTGCCATTAAGATTGGCAGGTGTTGTGAGCCTGCTCCCTCTCTCCACCACACCAGTCAGCAGGGAGAGAGAGGCTGTTAAAACTACACACACACACACACACACACATTATACACTACACACATACACACGCACACACACACACACACACACATTATACACTACACACATACACACACACACACACATTATACACACACACACTACACACACACACACTACACACACACACACACACACACACACACACACACACACACACACACACACACACACACACACACTGCAGCTCAAAGGCAGGGGAGCGGTAACTCTTCAGAAACCTCCCAACCCCCTCCAACACACATCTTGGTAGGGAGAGAGAGAGGCATCTACTGTAAATAAAGAACAGTGGAAATTCGTCACACACGCACGGACACACACACACACACACACACACACACACACACACCCTGGAGTGTAGCTTGAGGGATACAGGGGAGAAAGGGGGAGGAGACACAGGCCAAGAAGCAGGCAACTGAGCGTGGGTGTGTGTGTGAGTGAGAAAGAAAGGGGCAAGGAAGAGAGAGAGGGAGAGAGAGAGAGAGAGAGAGAGAATGCAATTTTTGGTAAATAATAGATCTATGTCTCTCCCTCCATCCTCTCCCTTTCTTTTTCTCCCCACCTGAAAGTGATACTTTGGGGGGGGGGGGGGTTGGGCTATGGGATGGGCAGGGGATGGGGAAAGGAGTAGGGCAGGGGCTGGGGTAGGGGCAAGGACTAGGGCAGGGACTAGGACTGGGTCTGGGTCTGGTCTGGGTCTGGTCTGGGTCTGGTCTGGTCTGGTCTGGGCTGGGTCTGGTCTGGGTCTGGTCTGGGTCTGGGTCTGGTCTGGTCTGGGCTGGGTCTGGTCTGGTCTGGGCTGGGTCTGAGCTGGGTCTGGGTCTGGGCTGGGCTGGGTCTGTGTGGGTCTGAGCTGGGTCTGGGCTGGGTCTGGGCTGGGTCTGGTCTGGTCTGGGCTGGGTCTGAGCTGGGTCTGGGTCTGGGCTGGGCTGGGTCTGTGCTGGGTCTGAGCTGGGTCTGGGTCTGGGTCTGGTCTGGTCTGGGCTGGGTCTGGTCTGGTCTGGGCTGGGTCTGAGCTGGGTCTGGGTCTGGGCTGGGTCTGGGTCTGGGCTGGGTCTGAGCTGGGTCTGGGTCTGGGCTGGGTCTGGGCTGGGTCTGGGCTGGGTCTGGTCTGGGTCTGGTCTGGGTCTGGGTCTGGTCTGGTCTGGTCTGGTCTGGTCTGGGTCTGGTCTGGGCTGGGTCTGGTCTGGTCTGGGCTGGGTCTGAGCTGGGTCTGGGTCTGGGCTGGGTCTGGGTCTGGGCTGGGTCTGAGCTGGGTCTGGGTCTGGGTCTGGGCTGGGTCTGGGCTGGGTCTGGGCTGGGTCTGGTCTGGGTCTGGGCCTGGTCTGGGTCTGGTCTGGTCTGGTCTGGGTCTGGTCTGGGTCTAAACTGGGTCTGGGTCTGGGCTGGGTCTGGGTCTGAGCTGGGTCTGGTCTGGGTCTGGTCTGGGTCTGGATCTGGGTCTGGTCCGGGTCTGGTCTGGTCTGGGTCTGGTCTGGTCTGGGTCTGGTAAAGGGTTAAAGACACATGTTTGGGCTAATGACTCCCAGCGGAGCTATGTGCTGATTCAGCCCCATGACATCAGACGCCATTAAACATGTCTGCCCTGACCGCTGCAGCCAGGCCTGCTTCTCCTCACAACACGCTAATCGGCAGGATGGCATGTGACTCTCTCACGTCCCCTCCCTCCTTCCCTCTCTTCCCTCCCCTCCCTCCTCCCTCTCTTCCCTCCCTTCCCTCCCCTCCCTCCCTCCCTCCCTCCTTCCCTCTCCTCCCTCCCCTCCCTCCCTCTCCTCCCTCCCCTCCCTCCTTCCCTCTCCTCCCTCTCTCCCTCCTTCCTCCTATCCCTCCTTTTCTCTCCTCCCTCCCTCCTTTCCTCTCCTCCTTCTCTCCCCTCCCTCCTTCCCTCTCCTCCCTCCCTCCTTCCCTCCCTCTCTCCCTCCCCCATTGTCTCTCCCGCCAAATCCAGCCTCACCCCAGAGATCTCCCCACACTGTAGAAGCTGACTCAGGGGCTAAAGATAAGTCTATGATTTTGACAAAGAAAATGTAACGTGTGTTTCTATCTTTAGTATGTATATAGCCAGCTGCATAATCTCAATATTCTTTTTTGTTGAGTACACGCATCTACTAACAAATACGATGTTACATTTACTTGCATTTATACATTCACTTAACGGAAACTTTCAGGACCTGTACGAGTTCTGTCATATTAAAAACACATGAACGTGAGCGCAGATGTAAGACAGTAGATCAGTAGATAAGAACCAACATCACAGGTACGTTGGTTGGTAAGATAACGCACCACAAACAACAGAAATTCACACTAGCAAATATGCAAATATACCTTTTGTTGCACGGGCATTGTGGGTAATTGTGAATTTCTGTTCTTTCAGCTGCATTATTATTATTATTATTATATATTGGGTTCTCTCTTTCCCGGGAAACCCATGGACACGGGTCCCTCTTAGTTTTAGTTTGTCTTTCTTTTATATTTTTGTTTTGGCATTGTCAACATCCTAACTTTGTGAACTTTGGGGCTAGCACAAGCCCCCACAAGGCGTTGCTTGTTTGCCGCTTCTCAGATCTGTCTATGGCTCTGGAGAGAAACTCAGAACTACACAGATAAGTTAACCAGACAGATAAGATAGCCAGGCTGTGTTTACCACATCAAATTAATACGTTTATGCCCAGCAAAATCCATGTTTAGAGGTAGCTAGCTAACATTACATTGATCATACTCGTAAGACTTTTCTCTTTTTAAAAAATGTGGGTCGAGAGAGGACGCTGGCGTTGCTTGTTTTCCCCGCGTCTCCGCCCGAAATCTAGATATACTTGTAGTATACAGAGTAAGATTGTCCTACAAAGACACTTAGATTTACATTTAGTAATCAAAAAATTAATTAGACCCCTATACTTTCTTTTATTTGTTTTTTTGTTTCTTTTTATTTTACTACTCGAATTTGTAAAGCGTCTTTGAGTGTCTAGAAAAGCACTATATAAGTCTAATGTATTATTATTTGGCCAGCTGGCCGGGGTTTTCACCAACATCTTCAACCAGTCCCTGTCCCAGGCCACCATCCCACCCTGCCTGAAAACCTCAACTATCATCCCAGTCCCGAAGAAAAGCACGGTGAGCTGCCTAAACGACTACCGCCCGGTGGCACTCACACCAATCATCATGAAGTGCTTCGAGAAACTAGTCCGGGCCCACATAGTCACACGCCTCCCGCCCAACCTGGATCCATACCAGTTCGCCTACAGAGCCCACAGGTCCACAGAGGACGCCATCGCGACGACTCTCCACTCCACTCTATCCCACCTGGAGAGGGGAAACAGCTACGCGAGACTGCTCTTTGTGGACTTCAGCTCTGCCTTCAACACCATCCTTCCAGACAGGCTAGTGACCAAACTACTAGACCTGGGACTATCACACTGTGGAGGTGTGGGCTCCCACGCCTCCACAGCCCACAGACTCAGCACTGGGTCCCCCCAGGGCTGCGTGCTAAGCCCCATCCTCTACAACCTCTACACCTACGACTTCACCCCCGTCCACCCCAGCAACTCCATTGTAAAGTTTGCAGACGACACCACCGTGGTGGGCTGCATCTCGGGGGGGGACGAGGCGGCGTACAGGGATGAGGTGGAGCAGCTGGGCAAGCTGTGCAAGGTTAACAACCTGCTGCTGAACCAGTCAAAGACCCAGGAAATCATCGTGGACTTCAGGAGGAAAAAATCTGAGGTCCAGCCCCTGCTCGTCGATGGAGGGAGCGTGGAGAGAGTCTCAACCCTCCGATTCCTGGGGGTGCACATACAGGATGACCTGTCCTGGAAGATCAACACAGCAGCCATCATCAAGAAGGCACAACAGCGGCTCTACTTCCTGAGAGTCCTCAGGAAAAACCACATCGGACAGGAGATGCTTGTGACCTTCTACCGCTGCGCAGTGGAGAGCATCCTCACCTACTGCATCTGCGTGTGGTTCTCCAGCTGCACAGCCGCAGAGAGGAATGCGCTACAGAGAGTCGTGAGATCGGCCCAGAAGATCACCGGCGCCCCCCTCCCCTCTCTGGAAGAGCTGTACAACACACGCTGCCTCAGGATGGCCTCCAAGATCTCCAGAGACCCATCCCACCCTGGGTACGAACACTTTGCTCGGCTGCCCTTGGACAGGCGGTTCAGGACCATGTTCGCAAGGACAAACAGACTGAAGCTCAGCTTCTACCCCAGGGCCATTCAGGCCCTGAACACAGCAAAGACCTAGGTTCTAGGCCCTGGACAATCTAGACAATTTGATGGCAGCTACTAGATTGAAATCAAGTGCAATACTGAAACACAACTGTGAACATTTCAAACCTGCGACACTTTAAATGAATGTGCAATAACACTATGTGCAATATGACAACCCTCGGGTACATAAGGTTCAGAGATAGGAAATGTTAGAATATGTATAGCATAGCATAGAGTACAGCACAGTGTTTTATTTGTATAGTATAGTATAGTGGATAGTGTACATAGCCTTTATTTATGTAAACCAGCTCTTTTCCCTTCTTGTTTTTAGTTTTTTTTCCTAGCACCAGGGGAGCCCCCCCCTCCCAAATGTCATTGTTTGGTACCTGTACTATATCAATGACAATAAAGACCATTCATTCATTCATTCATTCATTATTATTATTATTATTATTATTATTATTATTATTATTATTATTATTATTATTATTATTATTATTATTATTATTATTATTATTACTACATCAGTGGGGTTAGCCTAGAACCATGCTAACATCATTACATACGTGGGGCTAGCCTAGCACCATGCTAACATCATTACACCAGTGGGGGTGGCTGTGGCGCAGGAGGTAGAGCCACCGTCTAATGATCGCAAGGTTGGCAGATCGGCATTTCGAGCCCCGGCTGGCCACATGTCAAAGTGTC